>NC_047046.1:86806545-86924045 GCF_011762595.2 Tursiops truncatus | reverse complement strand
GGATATGGGGATATATGTTTATGTGTAGCTGATTCACTTCGTTATACAGCAGAAACTAACACACCACTGTAAAGCAATTATACTCCAATAAAGATGTTAAAAATATATATATTCAAATCACTTTGAAGATTCTCTATTTCAATTCAAATGCAGCTATTGGCAAATGGATAATATATTAGGATTTTCAAGATATATAGTGTTGTTTGAAAAAATTATGCCAAAAGATACAGTATATTCTAATATTCAAGGAAGAACTAGCAATACTTACATTTTATTTTCTACTAGGCATATAATGATGTGCTTCCCTTGATCAAAATTAACTCTTTCTAAATAAAGAGCAAATGAAATATAGGTCCCCCTTTTCCCCCTTTCCAGTATCTTGAACTTGGTTACAATCAGAGGAAGGTGAGAACACTTGGGTTTAACACATATGCATTTCTTCATTTTGAAACACACATCACCCTGACTGGAATGAAGTGGCACGATAGTAACTCCATTTCCAACGAAGCATGAATACGATTCATAATTGTATTGTTGTATTACACCAAATCCAAGAAAGGTAGTGCTTCAGCTAGAGAACCGCAGGGTCATTGAGTTTCTTGGGAGAAAGGTAACCAGTAGGAGACCAGAAGGCCAGAGACTGTCTGGGAGCAAGAAGGTTCAGCCCACAGGCTGGATCCAGCTCTTCCTGACGTCATCTTCTTAAGACCTGAGAGCAGCCAGCTCCTCTGGCTTAAGTAACGGACCCTCTTCTGAGTGTACTGGGCTGAAAGGGGGTATTCGGCACATGGGGCTTTTCTTCAACAAAATCTATGCACGACGAAGAAGAGGGCTTTTCCTCAGAGGAAACCTGGATGCCATTAGGACATGGGGTGGCTGCAGGAATCCTCGGTTGGCCCTTTAATGCATCACTGCCCAGCCCCCTCCCCACTCCCATCTTCCTCACGCTTTGGCAGCTGAAAGATGAGCGACCTTTTCAGAATGAAGCTTCTGGCGTGGCCTGGGTTTGCAGGCAGGACATTTGGGGTTGACTATGAGGTTTACCAGCTGCTAGACCTTGGGCAAGTTACTTAAGGCCTGTGAACTTCAGGGCTCCTATCTATAAAAGAGGACTCATACCCTCTTTCATCTTTGGTTAGCTTTAAAAGGAGTTCATGAATTTTAAAAAAAAAAAAAGGTCATATGACACAACTTTTATTTATTTTTATTTTTGCCCACGCCGTGCAGCTTGTGGGATCTCAGTTCCCCGACCAGGGATTGAACCCGGGCCACAGCAGTGAAAGTGCTGAATCGTAACCACTAGACCACCAGGGAACTCCCCCTGACACAACTTTTAAAATGTAAAGTGCACCACGAATTTCAGCTGTTATGATCAGTATTAGCATTATACATGATTGAAGAAGAAAGTAGAACATTATTTCTTTGACCTCCTGTCTTCTATCTTGGAATTTTAAAGTAGCTACTCTTTATCAGAAATACATAGAAGTAGAAACATTTTTTATGTCGAGCAGGGAGTTACAAGACATGGTGATATTGCTTAGAAAAAGTCTTCTTGGTACTCATGGCATTTAAGAAGCAAATAATACATTGCTAAGCAGAGTCTGTAAATGCTCATCGAATGTTTTATGAGCTCTTTGTAATTTATTCCAAGTGATTCATGAGAGCACATTTCCAAATCAAAAGGAAAATGTAGACATTTGATTCATATTTTGTGTGGTGAGGAACAATTTGTAGCTAATGATATGAAAGTCAAATCAGAGCTGTGTTCATGTGAATTTCCTAAGGATATCGGCAAGAACTTTATAGTTTTGACAACAAACTGAATGCAATCGCAAAGCCTTAAAATCATTTATCTGTTTAAACCAAGCTTTCAAATTATGAAATTGGAATTCTAATGCTATATTCCCTGGTGAACAATCTCATTTTTTTTTTCATTGCGAGCTGCCTTAATCTGGTCGAAAAAGAAAGGTACCATTATTTCCATTATAATTCCACAGCAATTTCTTCCTTTGCTTAGTTTCTCAAATTATTAGTTTAATAAAGGAAAATGTTAGTGTGATTTTAATTCCCTGAATAGCATTGTGGAAGATAAGAGAGAATAATTCTACTGCTTACTTGGTTATTTATGTTCAAGGCTACACGTTTTCTCCACTGGTATAGTGATACAGTGTTTGTTATCACATATTTATTCCCTTTAAAAAAGTAAAGGTTGCACAGACCCTAGAATTTTGTAAAAACATTGGAGTGAATCAGCTAATACATATATTAATATATTACTTATTAATATACAGTTAATACATTATATAGAGACATACATATAATTTCACTTTGTTCTCTGGAAAAATAGTGCCTACTGTACTAATTTTCAGTTCCCAAAATGATAGAGGTAGGGCACCGCAAAATTATTTAAGAGATCACATTAACACGTTTGAATGAGGAGCCCAGACTTTATAGGAAATAGGAGTATATTAAGCTCTAAGTGTTTTTTGTTAACATTTTTTAAAGTTGCATTTTACTGAGCTATGGTTTACGTACCATAAAAGTCACAGTTTTTAATTATACGTATTTATGCAGCCAGAAACCACCTCTTGTGAAGAACTGGCAAGAGACTGAAATTTTACCCTATGTGCAAAGCTAACAAGTTACCTGGGTACCAGGATGCTGGCAGGAGATAGGAGACTCCTGGGTCCGAGATAAAGGACACGTTACCCCAGTAAGAGCACCAGCCAGAGTGTCAGCGAGTGCATCCTTCTCTGAGTCCCAGTTCCTGCTGGGCAGCATGAAGGGCCAAATGATACCTGCCACACCACGGGCTGTGTTGAGACAAATCTCGATCTTAGTGGGTCTGCGTCTTTAATAGTGGACAGACTGCATGCTTGCCTTTTGCTTCAGGGGGAGAGACTCTCTCTATTTTCCAAGACTGTTCACCATACAAATATCCTTGAAGAGAGTCTGGAACAAAGATAGCCATTCCTCTGCAAGGAAGCTGTATGGAAATACAAGAAATCCATGTATATATTGTCCCAATACCACCTAGATTGAGCATATTTTCATTACCCCAAAGTTTCATCAGGCCTCCTCCAGGTTAATACCCACCCCAAAATGTTACCTCTATTACGGCCCCTGTTACACAGACTTGTTTTGCCCATCCCTGAATACCACATAAAAGGAATTATTCAGCATGTATCCTTCCATTTTTGGCTTCTTTTACTCAACATGACATCTCTGGCTGCACTTCTTTTCTATTCTTGTGCCATATTCTACTGTAAGCATCCCTACAATGTACTTAGCCAGCCTATTGTTGGTGTACATCTGATTATTGATGCTGAATTGTTTCCTATTGAAATATTACGAATAAAGTTGCCAAGAACATTCCAGTGATGTGGTTGGTGGACATGTTTATATTTTGTGAGGTATATCCAGCTAAGAAGTTGCTTGGCATGGAGTATACATGTGTTTAACCTTCAGTAGATGCTATCAAAACGTTTCCTAACTAGTTATACTAGTTTCAACTTCCACCAGCAATATGTAGCTTTCCAGTTTTTCTGCATTCCTATCAACACTTGGTATAGTCAGTCTGTTTAATTTCAGCCATCTGGGGATAGTAGATTTAATTTCTCTGATGAGTAATGGTGTGCTTATCAATTGGGATATCGCCTTTTGTAAATTGACTACTAAAGCCTTTTACCTATTTTCAAAATTGTCTGTTGTCTGTCCCTTTGTTTTTGGTTTGTAGAAGCTCCTTATATAATCTGAATATAAGTCCTTTGCCAGATAACAGCATTGTACATATATTCTCAGAGACTGTGATTTGTTTTTTTACTCTCAAAATGGAGTCTTTTAATGAACAGAAGTTTTAAAACATAATAAAGTCCAAAACATGGTGATTAGGAAGTTTCTGCCTCTCCCAAGTTTGAGAAGATATTCTCCTGCTGTCTTCTAGAAGATGTATCTTCTTCTAGAGGATATAATCCATATTTTAATATAGTTACTTTAATGTTTATTGTTTATTTTAAATAAATTTTCTGTAAATGTGAGGTTAGCCTCAAGATTTATTTTTTTCCATAGATGTAGATATCTAATTGATCCAACACCACTTACTGAAAAGGCCATTCCTTTCCACTGCATTGTTCCAATAACCTTTGTTATAAGTTAAATTACTGTAAATGTACGGATTGCTTTCCTGAATTTATATTCTGTAACCTTGGCCTATTCTTCTATAGTTGTGTCCATGCCACACTGTTTTCATTACTGTAGTTTTATAGTTGTATTGATCTCTGATAGTAAAAGTCCTCTGTTCTAACCCAGTGTAGTCTTTTCTAGTATAGATCCTTTCCACTTTATGGAATTTTGTATGTTTATACATTTGTATAAATTTTATAATCAGCTTATCAATAACTACAAAAATGCTAGAAGTTGAATGAGATTGCATGGAGTCTATGGATAATTTGAGGATAGCTGACACCTTGACTCTATGGAGTCAAGTTTATGACTTGACTCCAGTTTATGAACATGGTATGTATGGGCATTTGTTTAATTGATCTTTAGTTTCTCAGCAATGTTTTGCAGTTTTTAATATAGAGGTCTTTTACTTCTTTTGTTATATTATTTCTAGATATCTGACTTCTGTTAATGTTACTTTTTAAGTGTTATTTTTAAAATTTCTTGTTCCAACTTTTTGTTTCTAGTACATAGAAATACAAATAATTGTTATATAAGAAACTAATATGTGGTAAACTTACCCTTTATTGTTATAGTCTATAGCCTTTTGTGGTATTTTACCTTTACACAGTCACGCCTGCAACTAAACGAAGTTTTATTTTTCTCTTTCCAATATTATGTCTTCTATCCCTTTTTCTTGCCTATTGTAATTGATAGGTCATCCGGCACAAGACTGCAGTTTTGATGGTGGGCATTCTTGTCTTGTTCCCAAACCCAAGGAAAATCTTATTAAACACCTTCTTGACTCTAGATATACTTTATCAGATTAAAAACTGTCCTTCTATTTCCTAGTTTTCTGAGAGTTTACCATGGATAAATGTTGGATTTTATAAAATATTTTTCCTGCTTTTCTGAGATCATGTGTTTATTTTTTTCCTTTATTCTGTTATGTGGTGAATCATATACATCAATTTTCCAATTTAAGCCAACTCAATGTTGCTGGAATACAACTCCTTGGTCATGATGTAGCCCTTTTTACATATTGCCGGATTAAAGTTACTAACATTTTGTTTAGCATATTGGTTCTATGTTCGCTGGGAGATTGACCTGTAATTTCTCTTTAATGGCTTTGACTCGTTTTGGTTTCAAATGAATACTGGCTTCATAAAACACATTGAAGAGCATTTCTTCTTTTTACTCTAAAATGATTTGTGTAAGGTGAATATTATTCGTTCTCTAAATATTTGAAAGAATTTCCAGCAAAGCTCTCTGGACCTACAGTTTTTGTGGGAAGGTTTTTGTTTTTTAGACACATGTTCTTTGTTTGCTGTAGAACTATGCAGATTTCTATTTTTTCCTATGTTGATTTTGGTAAATTGGATTTGTTAAATTTCCATTTCACTTATTGCTAAATATATTGGCATAAAATCTGTTAAAATTTTCCCTCACAGTTTTAATGACTGACCTCTGGTATTATTCCTCTTTCATTTCTGATATTTGTCGTTCATGTTTTCTTTTTTGTTTTCCTTAAATAGTTTTGCTCTGTGTTTATTATTTTAACAACATTTTCTGAGAAACAAGTGTGCTCTTTAAAAATATCTGTTTCTGTATTTGTTTTCCATAAATTTCTATCCTTTTCTTTATGGCTTCCTTCTTTTGACTTTTTTGTTTGATTTGCCATTCTCTTTCCTAGGTTCTCCTTGCTGGAAGTTTAGATCACTGGTCTTAAAACTTTGATCTCTAATATTTAATACTCCTGAGGCCAGTTGGTTTTCTGAAGGCTGGCTATTTGAAGGAATTGAAAGAACTGAGCACAAGATTGGGAATCCAAAATTGGGACATCAGTTTGGGATGATAAGATTATACCGAGGTAGGGATGGCCCTTTCTCAGAAGCCGCGCCTGTGGTGGGAACTGGGCTGGTGGGACGTCGCCTTTGCAGGAGTTACTGGTCTAACTGTGGAGAGCAGCTCTTCCACAGCTGCAGGGCAACGACAGCTAACGGGAAGGGTAGACTGTCAAGACTCTCCCTGCTTCGGTGGGGTTGTGTGCGGACGACCACCCACCTCCCTTTTAACTAAAGCCTCCACCCTAGATTTCTGAGGAAAAAAGAAAAAGAAAGAAACTCAAGGAGGGAGGAGCAGATCAAAATGACATAGTGAATCTGCTGCAAAAAAGGCATGAGTTTGATGGAACATTATGGGAAATAAAAGATGAAAGTCTTGCAACAGTATTCCAGGACATCTCCCATGCTGAGAAAACCAATTGGCACATTTTTACAACCCGAGAGTATGATGATGAGCAAAGACAGACACAGTTCCTACTTTTATGGAGTCAAATACTCCAGTGATGACTGTATTTTGTACATCAATAATACTTTTCCAGAGATGAAGCCAAATGTGTGGTGTCTGGGAGCATCCTCCCACGACTGCCGCCATGAGAGCAATTGCTTCATACACACTATCTGTTTATTGAAAGGCTGCATCCTGTTGAAATACGTTTGAAGTCATTTTAAGCCACAATTAGGGATTAAAACCTGATTTAGAATTCAATCACACGTAGTGTTACCAATGCAGATAACACAAACGGGGTGAGAGTCCAGCGAGCAGAGAGTGTCCACCCCAGGCTAAAAAGAGCAACGAAAACCATAAACTATTTCAAACTGACTTCTCTGCCTGGAAGCAGACACATCTTCTGACACTGTGTAAGTTTCCTTCTGCTCACAGACTATTCAAAAGCTGAGCACATGTGCAGAGTGGAATCAAGGAAATACGATTAACGTCTTCCTAACATTTTCCTGAACTGAATTTATTGCAGTTCTCATCTAAACATCGAAAGTCAGGATTTTCTTCCCTCATTTTGATTATGTTTTTGGAGAAGACCGGATTGTTTTCTGAGGACATCTTATCCTCTTTGTGCTGATACGGAGTAGAATCTTTCTTATCACTGGTGAAAAAATGGTACTTTGGTGGATTTCCTGAAGGATGTACTCAATTTTCCTCTTAAAATAATCCAGAACCACAGTGAGTCACATACCTGAACCGCATTAATTTGTCACCTTAGAAAATACCTTTCCGTTACTCAACTCCTCTTATTTTGTGGTTGAAATACTGTTTCCTGCCTTAGGAGATGTTTAAAGATCCGTTGTAACAAATACATGATGTTATTCAGGGAAGAGAGTTGGGGATGATGTCTACATGTGGTGTGTGCCCTTCTGAGCACACACCACAGGCTTCGTACCACAAAGAGCTGTCCCTCCTCTGAGTAACTGATGCATCTTTATCATTTAGATATTGGGCGTCTTCCAGTCTATTGTATTGTGTTCCTTATTTGGGATGTCCGGGCATTCAAGGTAGAATCTGTGATCACCCTTGATGAGTGTCCTGGATCTTGAGGTGTTTGTCTTGGGTGTCAATCTTCCCCATGGCTTCCCTTCACTGCTCTACCTTTATTCCCCTTTCTCCTCAATTTCTCACTCATTTTCACATTCTTGTAATTTTTACGCTTGTATACTGCCTAAAATCCTTGATGAACAAGAAAAGCACACAGAAAAAAAATATGTACCTAGATGAATCACTAGCTAGTTACCCAGATGCTTGTTCTCTGTTTGTTGAAATTATTTTTGGTCGTGTATCTTTCTTTACACACCTGGGTGTTTTGAAAACATTAAGTTGTAAAGAATGAAGTCACTTTTTTTTACAACATCCTGAGAGAGAATTAGGAACAGCTCTGGCTAAGAGATTGTGATATCCTATACGGTCAACATGAAAGATGACTCAGCTGTTGGGATCAAAAAGGGATGAAGGGGAAAAAGCAGCATGAAGTAGAACTGAGCCTCCAAATAGTACCCAGAATCGTTTTATTGGAATAAGAAGAAACTGGATGTAAGCTCTTTGAATGGGAAGCCCCGTTGTGATGTTAGGCCTCCCACCGAGTGGGAGAAGAGTGGTAATCTGGTTGTTTAACATTTGAACTCTTAGCACTTAATGTGGAGAAGAACCAAGTACAGAGCACAGGGGAGGAAGGGGCAGAGTAACAAAAGAGATTAGGAACGAGCCTAGGTCATATTTCTTTTAGGAAACCAAGAAAGGAAAATGCCATCCTTCGTTTTTAAGATGTTGTATCATACAATTTTAAAGTGGACTTAATTGTTTAAATTAAATTTTATATTTAAAAAATGAATTTGATTTCTACTGCCTTGCTTGCAAGCATGTAAATATTTATGAAACTATCTTCCTCATATACTAAAGAGACAGAATGATGTAAGTAGACATAATTGCACCTGCAAACGCCCATGTGCCACATACTCAGAAAATTATTGGCAAATCACAGCTATTAGAGACCAGCTTTAAGTTGAGAAAGAAAAAGCAGCTGTTAACATTAACTTTCTCTATTATAATTATGCAAAGCTAGATCTTTGGTGTGATTTTTTAAAAACGTTTAAAGGTATCATACGATCCTGTTATTTTGTTGTTTTCAAAGCACATGCATGACAGATAAACTCATTCACCCGTCTTCACTTCACTGACTTGACTGTTAACCACTAATCCCTAGTCCCTGTCTGTAACTTGCTTGTGGTACCCAAAGCCAGGCTTACCAGGGGCCATCGCACTACATCAGGCTCATGCCACCGTGGTCCTGTTAGATGGGGCCAGTACAATTACCCTCAATTTTGACTGTGCCAGTATCCGCTTTAATGATGAAATTTCTGCTAAAATAATACAAGTAAAGCCTTTACAAGGAGTGAAAACATGTTTTCAATGTCTATGAAAACATAGTTAAACGTCTCATAGATGCTCAGTAACCAAGCATTTTTAACTGGTGTGTTAAAAAGTATCCGCATGTGCTAAAAATTGTAAACGATTGAACATTTGTATCCAGATAAAGAAGAACTTTACTCTATGATTACCTTGTCAGCATCCTTCCATTTTAACTCTCCACCGGCAGCAAACTCAACTTGTGAATTACAGATGATGCATTATGGAGTTATTTATGTAAATAAAATTATGCAGTCCTCAAGCCACTGCTCTCATATTTAAAAGTAAAAAACAAAAGAAAACAAAAAAATACCACCTATCAGCCCTACCTGGTAAGAGTCACGACGTAATGTACATACACATTTTAAATCGGAAAATGAATTAGGTATTTTCAATTTCCCATTTTAGCCATTTTATTTTTAACAATACACAAGTCACAATTTTGCAAGATAAAAGACTTGCCAATATTTACATCTTAATTTATCTTTTTATAACCTAACAAAGTCTGTTCAGATTCAAAATATACATTTTTAAAAATATGTTATCCAGACAACGAAATCTAGGTATACATCTTATTCAAGTCTAGAAACTGTCCTTCTTGAGTAAAATGATGTTATGGAAGTTTTCTCTGGGCTCAGTCAATTGGAATGTTTATACGATTTAGCACAAATAAAGTGGAGGCAATGTAATAACTGTGGAAGTGTTAAAAAATTCAGGGAACCAACCAAGAGTTGGTTTTCATGACAATGGAGTGTGAAACGGTACAGCCACTCTGGGGAAGAGCTTGGCGGTTTCTTTAAGGACTCAGCGTGAAACCATCCATGACCCGGTATTGAGTTCCTGGCATTTTCCCCAGAGGAATGGAAATATGTTCACACAAAAATCTGTACAGGAAAGTTCATAGCAGCTTTACTCATAATAGCTCCAAACTGGAAAAAACCTAGATGTCTTTCTGCAGTTGAGTGTTACAAAGTGCGGTCCCTCCATGCCAGGGAGCTCTACCCTGCGGTACGAAGGAAAGGCCATTGACGCACGCAGCAACCTGGACGGATCTAAGGGTGCCGGGCTCAGTGAACAAAGCCCGTCTCAACAGCTCACATACCGTACGATTCCATTCACCTAACATCCTAAAATTAGACATGCATAAAGATGGAGAGCAGGTTCGTGGTTACCAGAGGCTACGGGAAGCCAGCAGGGAAGAAGGTATTCGTGGCCATGAAATGATTGCAGCGGGTAGCCTGGCTCTGGACCTCTGCATCTTCTAAACTGACTTAGAAAGCAATCTTCTGTTAATTCTGCTGCCTTAGTTTTATCAAAACTTTTCTTAGTTATTAATTTCCTTAATTGTTAAAGTCCAGAATAATTCTCTCATATGAAAGATAAAGAATTAAGTGCACTTAATTATTTTTCAGAGAATTGAGAAGTGATTTAAAACTGAGTGGGGCTTGAAAAACTTCAGAAATTAATATTGAGGATGGATTTTGAAATACGTGTAGAATTTATTTGACCAGGGAAATGACAGTTTTCCCTGTTTCTGGCACACTTTATAAATGTGAAAATATCTCTTAGTTGAATGAATGAACAATACAGTGAATTGAGAGTATCCCAGGGACAGGGATTTTCAAGAGGCAGTGGGTGGGATGCTGTGCGGTGAATGAAAGCTTTCACCAGGGACGTCTCAAGAGGTCATACGGTAAACGTAGGCTGCAGGTGTCCAGAATGAGAGCTTTCCTCAGGGACGTCTCTAGAGGTAATATGGTAAATGTAGGCGGCAGGTGTCTAGAAAGATTCCCCAGCAACTTCACCGGCCACCGATTCCCAAGTTGAGGGCCTACACTGCCTTCATGTTTTGTATCAATGACTTCTTTTGTTTCTCTTGAATCAAAATAGCATATGTTTAAATATGGCTAGTAGGCTGAAGAATTGTGCAAGTTGGAACACTGACAATGTTTGGCTCTGAACTAGTATTTAAATGATCATATTGCAGTCAACTGGCCAAGGTCATATCAGCAGAGACCACTGGTTTTGCAGCCCTTGTGTGGTCAGGTAGAACGGACGTCCCATCCCATAAGGTAGTCCAGTTCCAGGGGGTCCTAGGTGGTCAAATTAATTTAGGAAGCTCTAAAGACTTGGTCTGGTCTTAGCCTGACTCTAGTCGGAAAAATCCCCCGAAGTTGGTGAATTTCAGGATTGCTGCAGGTATTCAAATTAATCCATTTTGGGGGGAAGGGGCTACAAGTGGGTGCTTCAGTGATCCTGGATCAAATCAGAATCTTGAGTCTGCCTTGAACCAGATGCAAACCCTCTAGACATGGCAACTAGCTGGGTCTCTACCGTGGATCCAATAGAATTTGTTTCCTGGGAAACTAAAGTGGGTTAGATACTGTCCCCCAAAAATTCATGTCCACCCGGACACTGTGAATGTGACCTTGCTTGGAAAAAGACTCTTTACAGATGTACTCAAGTTATGATGACGTTAAAGTGGTTTAGGGTGGATCTCAACCCAATGTCTGGTGTCCTTATAAGAAGAGGGGAGGGGCTTCCCCGGTGGCGCAGTGGTTGAGCGTCCGCCTGCCGATGCAGCAGACGCAGGTTCGTGCCCCGGTCCGGGAAGATCCCACATGCCGCGGAGCGGCTGGGCCCGTGAGCCATGGCCGCTGAGCCTGCGCGTCCCGAGCCTGCGCTCCGCAACGGGAGAGGCCACAGCAGTGAGAGGCCCGCGTACCGCAAAAAAAAAAAAAAAAAAAAAAGAAGAGGGGAATTCGTGCCCATACGGAGCAGATGGCCACATGAAGCTGGAGATTGGAATGATGTGTCTACAGACCAAGGCCAGTGATGGCCAGTGACCACTGGATCCCGGGAGAGAGGCGAGAAACAGATTCCCCACTGTGAGCCCACAAGGAGCCGGCCCCGCAGACACCTTGCTTTCAGACTCGTGGCCTCCAGGACAGCGAGGAAATGAATGTCGGTTGTTTTGAGTGGCCGTTTTAGTCGTTTGTCACGGCAGCCTTGGGAAACTCCTTCAGAAACAAATGGCTTTTAGAGTTTGAACTCTGAATTCCTTCGTTGGTTTTTTTTTGTTTGTTTTGTTTTTGACTTTGACTTGGCTGCTGAGGTGATAATTTGAGACGTGGTGAGATTTTAGACACGAGATGTTTTCCTTGGTTCTCCAATACACGCCACATGGCTCTCAGGCCCAGATTCTGGAGTTGTCTCACTGACCTCAGAATCAGTGTTTAAGTGCCCAGCATTTATTTACCTGCCTCCCAGGTGGTAACTTCCCTCCCTCTGCCAAAGGGGTGCCCGGCGCTGCACCTGTCCCCTCTAGCAGAGTCAGATTCGGGGCCAGCACAGAATTCTAATTTCATGGCATCCAGGGCACTGCCGCTGCAGAGCATCTAAAATTAGTTCTCAGGGTCTGGCTGAGAAGCTATTTGCATAGCTGGGCACATTGGTGTAATTAAGGAAGTGGGTCACATTAGTGCAATTTCAGGTAGGTTAGCAGGAGCCCAAAAGAATTGGAGATTTTCAGAAAAGAATCTAAATACACGTATAACTGAAAAATACGAATTCTTCCCTAACCGCTCTGTGATTTCGCGTGTGCAGTGGATGGTCCCCGATGGACCGTGTTCTCGCTCCTGGATGCTGTGCTGTGAATTTCACGCCCACCCGTGCCTTGACTGTGACCGTGACCCAGACATGCGTTCATGCTGAGATGCTCTCCTCAAAGCGGATCTGTGGGGTGCCTCCTGTCCCTCCACTCCGTGTCTGCAGCAAATAAAAGGATAAAGCAGGAGGGAGAGAAGGCAGGGCTGCAGAGGATTAGCTGAGAAGGTCGTGAGACAAGGGATTGGGAGTCGGAGATTTCAAGGGAATTCAGAGAAGTGACTGACTGCAGGGCGTTGGTGCTTCCCCTTAAGCATCCTCCTCAGTCCACTCTGCACCCTCAGGCCAGGTGTGTGGTCCTTCTTCCACAAACCCTCACGCTCAGGAATCCAGTCCCAATCCCGAGTGCTGTTTTAGAATTCCCACAGAGGACTCAGGTGGACACTTTCCCCTTTTCCTTCACTCCTCAGCGAAGGTGCCACTAAGTGTGCTTGACAAAGATCGGGTGGGAGACAGCCTGTCCCGATGAGAGGCGTCTTGAGTTGCCTGTAGGCTGGGGCAGCGGGCGGACTAGGTGTGGTTTCCACCTGGCTCAACACGTTTCTCCCTCCACGACTCCAAACCTCCTGCTGCACCCTTGCCCCTGTGCTTCCGTCACACCAGTGTTACCTAGGAGCCCTGAGAAGCTGTGACCGATACAGAGAAATGTGACAGACTCACGGAGACATCTGCCGCCAGGGAGATGGGACACATTTTCCCAGCGTTAATTGCTTGGATTTGGATATAGTGAGATTCACTAAACTCTAAAATATGCCAATAGGCTTTCTGAGATTGTCTTCTTTTATTGCAGTCATTTTTAAGGTACTTTACGATGGATTTTAAAAACTCCCCAATTAGATATTTACCCAATAGTCCTTAATTATAGACTATCATGTAATTACATGATTATGGACTTTTAGAAATGCATATTACTTACTCCATAGTCTGCAAGGAGCTGTTACGGACTATTGTGCAATTGTATAATTAAGGATGTGATAAAGTGCACGCTATTTATGCGACAGTTTGAGCCATTACAGTGTGTCGTGTCAAGATCCACTCACAGAATGTTCTGGATGATTCCTCCATTGAGGAAAGCAGGAGCTGACTGGCCGTGGTCTCGGGCCACGCTGAGAATATTCACCTGCAACACGTGCAGACTCACGAAAACAGGGCTATCACAGTAAATGAAGAAAATGATATGATTGCCAATTACCTTTAAAAACATTGTAGACTATAAATCATACTTTACTCAAAAATCATTTCTTCCAAGTATCTGAGAAGACACTTGTTTCATTTTTCAAAGTTAACAAGGTGTGAAGGTTGAATGTGGACGCTATAGGTCACTGCCCTTAGGAGAGTTACTTGGTAGTCGCTGACTCTCCTTTGAAAAGGGAACCTCAGCCTGGCCCTCTATCAATTATTTGCTGAACTTAGGAGCCTTGTGGGGTAGACACTTCCTATAACTGGAAGTTATTTAAAGAAATTTCTTAATGCAGGAAGGCTGCCCATTACACATGAAGGTGATGTGGTCCAAGATGAGTAAAGTTCCCGTTTTATGTTATTTCTGCAAAAAGGTGACGGTCTCCCAGAGAGCAGTCCTCATAGAAGGAGGAATGTATTTAGCCGACCCTTTAGTTTTGACTAAAGTCCCGTGGTCCCCTGTGTTAGTGGGTCATTTGGGATGACCGCCCAGCCTCTGGAGATCCAGGCCGGTTCTGCTGCCACTTTGCCAGGTCTGGCTATCCGTAGCTGGGGGCGGCATGGGCACGTCCATGTGATGGAAACCCTGGTTAGCAAGGACTAGAATTAAATTAACAACCTAGACCTCACTGGCGTGGTATTTCCCAAACACTCACCAACCTGCTGTTTCAGTGACTGGGGGGTAGAGACGGGGGAGACAGAGACGGTCACACAGACAGAAAAGGAAACCTGTAAACACCACCCCCTTCACTCTGTTAGGTCCTCAGACCACACAGGAAAAGCATCTGGTCCCAAATGACAACATTTTATGGTGCAGCTTCTAAAACTGATTCCCCAAAATGAGAATTTTCTTCTTATCTTTTCATTGGCTCCACGTCAAACGTCCCCCAACGATCCCTTTCCCGTGCTTTTAGAGGGATTTTTGGATTCTGAAATAACACGCAAAGGCAAAGGCAAAAATCAGATCACGTTTTCAGTCTCTGGAGAGCAATTTGCAGGAAGAATGCAACCCTCACGCAAATAGACTTCTTAACCATGGGGCTCGTCAGAACTTTTGATGTTTAAAAAGGCACAGTAAAAACAGATTGCAAGAATGTCCTTATTTTGTAAAACCAGGAATGGAAAACCATGAAAAAATGTCATCCACGGGATTCAGCGTGGTGGACGCTCCCTGGTTTACGGGTGAGGAAGGAAATCTGCATCCCGCGGGAACCACCCAGCAGCCCTCCAGGGGAGGTGGCAGGGTGCGCTTAACCTTTTAAGTGCTAACATATAAAATAATCTGACCTCGAGAGTGGGAAGTGCTTGCAGGGAGCAACACGGAAAAATTAGAAAACAAAACAAAAACAAGGATTAGTTAGATTTCTGGCTCACCTCAGGACTTCAGAGGAAGCAGCCTCCCTAGCCACCACATTAGGTAAATAAATAGATATGATGAAAAGAGCTAGGATTAGGGGGTTCAATTAACATAAGTTCACAACGGCTTGTCAGGAACCACATTTTAGCAACACGCTTATGATTTCAAATAGATCCAAATGGAAACAGTCCACACCGTCCACACACAAATTTCTGCTCCAATTTTCACAACATCCAGAAGTTGGTACCTCTGCAGCTCTACGATCGAGGAATGCGGTGCAAAGGATGTAACTTTTAACAACTGTGCCATTAGGCGCCGTGCTTCTGGCGCTTTCATTAGTTTGTGCGTAAATAAAATTCTGTTGGCAAGAAGCCCCGTAAGGAGTAAACTTGGTTGCTCTGTGGTCCGTGTTTCATACAAATCTCTGCAGAAACCAAAGCCGTGTCTCTTTTGGAAAGAAACAGATGATGGTTTGCATAAATCTTTCTTCTCAAGCAGACTTATCCACAACGTTCTGTATAAAACCTCTTTCTGAGGGATTCCTTGACCCTGGGGAATTTGTTCATCACGTCAAACACTTATTAAAAAGTGCAATGAAAGAACTGGAGAAAAGAAACATCTTGTGTTATGCTCTCCGTGGCCCACATTATGAATAATGTTTCGTCATTATCCTGTCTTTGTCCCATAAAGGCCAACAAGCAAAATTATACCAAACATACAGTTCTCCTCAACGACGATGTTGCTCTAGACTGAATGTTCGTATCCCCCCAAATCCACACGTTGTTGAAATCCTAACCCCCAAGGTGATGGTGTTAGGAGGTGGGACCTCTGAGGTGATTAGGACATGAGGGTGGAGCCTTCATGAATGCGAATTGTGCCCTTTTAAGGGCCATGGACTTTGGATTCCCAGCCTCCAGAGCAGCGAGAAAGAAATATTTGCTGTTTAAGCCCCTATGGGCGGTATCTTTTGTTATAGAAGCTCAAACGGACTAAGACAGAGGTCTAACTGGCTGTTCAAAATTCTTGGGATCCTGCAACGTTTTAGTTCTCAGGAGAAAAAGGTACAAATGAGATTCAGCAAAAACCTGAATATATTCTTTAAACTGAATGTCTCACGGCACAGCGGAGCACAAAGATAGCTTTACCACTGATGAATGATACTGAGTCTTACTCTGCACAGGTGCTTGTGAAGCCCAGGCAACTTAGAGGAGTAAACCTCCATCTCTCAAGGAACTTACAGTTTAGGGAAGAGGCGTAAATATGTAAAGAGAACATTTCCATCCAGGATTGCAAGTATTGAGGCGGGGGTGTAGAAAGCCCAAAAGATCAAGGAAAAGGAGCGCTCAGATTGTGTGGGGAGGTCACAGCGGGACTCACAGACAAGGCAGCGTTTTAGGACAAATGGGTTGGTGCTGGCTTGTTACCCAGATAATGCCAAACTGAGCATGGGCAGTGCGTTCTTCAAATGCATTCAATAAATAATCATCGATATGAACTGAACATGGGCAGTGCTTTCCTAAAATGTATTCAATAACTATTCAACAGTGTGTCTGTTTCCAGGATACTTAAATGTAAAAGCTCGCAAGCCCTAACGCCAACATTGTGTGGTCAAGCAGAATATACATTTACAAAATGTCAGCAAACTGATTCTAGAATATTAAGGGGAGATGACCAATTCCACAAATTCATCCTCGGTTGAACATGACTCCCTCAGAGGAGATGTGCAGGGCGATTTTGACCCGCCCAATCAATAGGTAAAAGTACAGCCGACTGCAGAAATGCAACTGTGAGTCAGACGGTAATTGTACAAAAGCATCTGCAATTTAAACCCACCCAGATCCCAAATTAGAATACACATTCGCCTACTTGTAAAGGAAATATGAGTGCCCACAGTCGCTGGGACTAATATTCCTGATAAAGCATCCTTTTTAACAAAACTGAAAATCAATGATAGAAGAAGTTTCCAAATTGACACGAGCCTTTTGAGAAACGAAATAGATCTTCCTGTCAAAGGCTAACAGGGCTGTCCTCTGTCTGGAAGGCACAGGGAACAAAATGATCCGATTTTCATTTCCTCAATTTCACTCCACACTGGTAAAACGTGTGAGTATCGATTCATCCACTGAAACAAAAACCAGACGAGCTCTTCACCCCAGCAGGGTCAGATGGGTTTGTGGGTGTCTAATTATACCTGGAGAGAGCATATAAATCTTCCCCAGTCATTATGGGAGCGTCTGTGTCCAAAGGCATCATTCGAATCCCCTTAACCCACCACGCTTCCTCCCTTTGTTTTATGGGAGGTCATGGATCCCGGAGTTAATATTATCATGCTTCACAGACTTTCAAATTTGTATCGGAAATAAGATTTGCTGCATGAGAAAGCTGCTCTGCTTCTCTGTTTGCACAAGCAAATCTATAAATATGCATCGCAACTGTCTCTCTACATACGCGTAGGAAGTGTAGATAAGCAGGAAATACGCCTGTATACGCTTTCATTTCTCACCCTTGGGCCCACTGTAAAGATCTGATTTCCAGGTCATCACTTCACTCTAGCGCGTAAAATATTTATGTCCCAGAGAACACATTTAATTTTTTCAAATGATATCATTAAATTATGCATGTTTACTATTCCAGCAGAAGAACAGTAGATTCTATGACAGGACACTAATTCTACAGAAATAATCCAGATGAGTATTGAAATTGTTATTAACATGTCATACAGTATTTGCTTAAAGGTGGATTGTATTTTCTGCATTTTTCAATTACCAAGCCAACTTCAGGTGAATTACGGTAAAGCTTATGTCGCTTTCATATTTTTTAAACAGGAATAAAATGTCGTATTTCTTTTACATAGAAGAAAGCAAGAAATATCTCCACAATAAGGAAATGTGGTAAACTTATCTCAGAACCACCAGGCATTTGTGGCAGTTTCAAGATAGTGATTATAGCACCTACTTATCAACAGGGCCGACGGGTGTGACTCACAGCCCCTACCTGGGACGTGCTAAAGGTGGCCCTGGCTTTTTACTGGTGGGCTCTTCCTGCCTCTCCTGGGCACACACGTGAATACGGGACTGTGCACTGCAGGCCATTTTGCAACCTGCTTTGTTTGCGCATGGACGTTTTTCCAAGTCAGCGAATGTGGATTTACATCATTCTTTTTAATAGCTGAATAGTATAGATGTTCTCTAATTTATTTAATAGATTTCCTTTGATGAACATTTAGGTCGATTCCAATTTCCTCCAATATAAATAATGTTGTAATGAACATTATTGTGCATATATCTTTTTTTGACTTATCTAATTCTTTCCATTAAATATATCAGAATCAAACTTGACTGTTAAAAAAGTAAGCTTATTTTAAGTTTTGATCATTTTGACACATTTTGTCCAATTATCCAGAAACTATCAGTGTTCATACCAATTCTGACCCAGAAAATGGGAAAGGGTACCATTTTTTTCTTTTCTTCCAAGATGACACAGGACAAATGAAATTTCCAGGTCCTTTTTATTTGTAGTGAGTTGATTACTGGTGAAGTAAAACATCCTTTCGTATTTTGTTGGCCATTCATATTTCTTCTTTCGTGAATTCCCTATCAATTTGCATTTCACATACTTCGCAATGAGAGTTGCATTCTAGTTATTAATATTTAAGCCTGCTTGCGTGCCTGATACATATGTTACTGTTTACACTGAGATCTCTGCTGACACCAAATTTATTTTAGTGTGAAAGGTGGTGCAGAGTTCCAGCTTTAATTGCTATAGCATCATGTATTAACCGATATTTTGAGATCTGTCAATTTCACCTAATAAATTTCTCTTTGTGCTTAAGCCCATATCTGGGTGGGTTCTTCTCTCCACATGGCCAAGTTATTTTTTGGAAAGTTTGTAATAGATAATAATAACCAGAGGTGAAGGACCCCAAATTTACTCCTTCCGTCTTCCTCCTCAGATATGGAACAAGGGCTCAGAGGCTCCTGACTGAGCTCTTCCTAGCTGTGTAACCTTGACGACTTGTTCAGCCTCCAAAGTGGACATAATAATTGTAGCTGCCCTACAGGGCTGCGTTTCTGTGAGGACTGGACTGGAAAGGACAGTGCCAGACACAGGGCAGATCCGTCTCACGGATGATCACGAGGGCTTTTCCTGGTTAGACAAAGATGTTTCTTCCAGATAAATTTTGGAAGCAGTTTTATAAAATTTCTGAATTAACTCATTGTGAATGGGTTGGACTTTTCACTGGTATTATAGGAAATAAATTAATCTATATAGGGATAATTGACAACTGAGGTCCTTTCGTTATTGAACCTTCCCAGTGAAGAATAAACTATTTTATTAAAGATTTGTTTTGCATAGTATAACATCATGTTGTAGTTTTCCCACAAAAAAGTTGTTTCTGGTGGTTTTGTTGTGATTTCTTTTTTCTCCCTGTGTAACACTGTAAATGTAATATATAAAGAGATTTTTTTTTTTTTTTTTGGCAGTACGTGGGCCTCTCACTGTTGTGGCCTCTCCCGTTGCGGAGCACAGGCTCCGGACGCGCAGGCTCAGCGGCCATGGCTCACGGGCCCAGCCGCTCCGCGGCATGTGGGATCTTCCCGGACCGGGGCACGAACCCGTGTCCCCTGCATCGGCAGGCGGACTCTCAACCACTGCGCCACCAGGGAAGCCCATATATAAATAGATTATTATGCTTTTATAATATCTAACTTTCTGTATATAAACAAATTTATATATATATATATACCCATTTGTTCTGAAACCATCTACATCACTACTAAACCCTTAAGTATATAAATATACGTGTGCATGCATATATGAGTCCTAATTGGTAATAAAGCTTTCTCTTTTATATACATATTTTTGAAAAAAAATTCTGAAGATTCTCTATTGATACTATTTTCCCTCTTGTCAACATTTATCCCTAGTACATTTATCTTGAAGAATTGCATTGGCCAGCACTTCCAGAAGAAATTTAGAAATAGCAAAAGAGGGAGAGAGAGCTTGTTTCGCCTCTTGCGTAAATAGAATTGCTTTGTGCTTCTTCAAGAGTGCATATTACATTTTGCATAAAGCTAATTTCCTCCTCAGCTTTTCATCGGTTCTCCTGGTTCTGCCCACTCACCTACACCATGTCCACGTACGCGCTGGTTTGCCGCTGGGACTTCGGTGTAGCCCCCGGCCCTGGGATGTGTTCCCACGGCCCTCTCATCTCACTGTCAAGGGGGAGGGGCAAGGGAGTCAGGACAAGGACTGTTTATAAACCAATTACGTCCTAACTATTTCTGCCCCGGAAGAGGTATGTCTCAAAGATGGCGTCATTCCCTAGTTCAGAATGGATATTTTCTCTTAGACGTTGACATTCTAACCCTTTGGTTCGTTTGGTAATTTTTGTAGTCTAGTCATGTATGTAAGTGTGCGTTGCACTACTATGTTTTGGTTATTTAAAGTGTATAAATTATTTCTACTAATAGAACAAAAAAAAGGTTTCAAAAAATACAAGGAAATCATGTGTTTTCAGTGTAGGCGAGTGGTTAGAGACGCAGAATATGGATTCAGAGAGTCACCATTAAAACTCCCAGCTCTCCTCTTATAAGGTTTAGGACGTTAGAACTGGTGTTTAACCACGGAAGCTTCACTGTACTTTTTGATGAAATTCTTATTATGACCATTACCTCAGAAGTTTGCAGTTAGGTTTCGGGAAATCAAATGTGTACAGTGTGTGGCTAAACGGATTAATGGTGAGCTCTCAGTTATTACAATAAATATTATAAAGTTTGAGGACTTGGTAGGATGAGTTTTTTGCTCTTGGATAAATGAATTCTGTGATGTTCACAGTAACTTCTATAAATACAACTGCTTCTTGCCAAATATTTTATGAAGATTAGGAAACAGAAATTTCGAGGTTGTTTTGTCTGGTAAAAGGAATAATTGCTGCTAATTATGGGAGGGCTCTTGTGCCTTGATAATCAAGCAGCCTGATACAGGAGCCTGGATGGGTACCCACTCCGTGGGGGCGGTCGGCTGGAGTACACACAACCAGGCCTTCAGTCTTCCTTAGAAAGTAGCCGGAATTTATTACAACACAATTTCTATTACAGTGTCATATTACTACCACCAAATGATAAGAGCCTCATATTTTCACTATGCTATTTCCTTCCTCTCCTAGAATATAGTACTTATCACATAGCTGGTGTTCAGTTAATATTTTCTCCACATAAAATTTAGGATTTCATGATATTAATAACAGTGACTTTGAGCATTAAAGAAATCCAAAAAGAAAAGGAGGTCTGTTTGCTGCTTAAAGTTCTTTATATCTTGGCTGTACTGGATAATAACAACCCAATCCCCCTCTCTGGGGCAAAGGGCAGGGTTCCACGCTGTTCATTAAAAATTGGGCTAGAGATTCACACAGACACTTCAACAAGAAAGTATTCAGACAGCAAATAAACACATGAAAACACGCTCACCATTTTAGCCATTAAGGAAATGCAAGTTAAAATCATGAGGTACTGCTACACACTTATTAGAATAGCAAATATTAAAAAACAAACAAATCTGGCAATCACCCATGATCAGGACAGCTAGTGGACGCCATGCAGAGCAACCTCAAAAATCAATGGGAAAATTGAGATTGCTCAGTGACCTTTAAGCGTGTTCTTGGAGACATTAAACGCTCTCTCATTACTGGTATTTGATACACAAGAAAATGAAAATTAATAGTGGAACTAATATTAATTTAGTACATTGTAATTGAAAACATTAGAAACATTGAGAATTAAAACGGTTGGCTTCTCTGTAAAAAAAGACTTATCGACAGTATTTTAACAGTACTGTCACCCTCTTTTTGTACGATTTCCACAACAGATCGAGCCCTTTTCCGTGCCTGGGTGAGCTGTCGTGCTCCCTTCTATGTCTGCATCAGCTTCCAATGCTGTATCCTTCCTTTCAATGTGGGGAAACAGCTCTGAGATGCCTGTAGCCTGAGGTTTGTGCTGGTGTCACTTCCTCAGGACACCTTCATGGGTGGTCCCAGCCAGGACTGTGCCACCCTGGTCTTTGATGGAAACTTCACTTCCAGCACTGTCACTTCATCTCTTTGTTGTACGTTTACCTCTTTTGGCCAATTTTCTCTTCCAGTAGTCCATTTTTGCAGTGTCACATGGATTTCACAGGAGGACACAAGCAGGTGACAGAACCAGAAACAGTGCTGTCTGTGCCTGGATGGGATCACAGATGTGCACCACCCAGTCCCAGCTGACGTGAAGGAAGCAAAGCCAGCGGTCACTGGTCGTGACCCGCACCTGTCACTGGTGGAGTGGCTTGTGGACCCGTCACTCAGTAGCAGTGTCTGTCCTTTATACAATTACTCACACTGAATATTCCCTGGTCATGAAATTTGAACCATGTTGTTAGGGGATTGGTATTATTTAATTAAACCATGGGAACTGAAACCTTGGTATCAGACCCCTGTAAATCGAGGATGTGAAGGATTTGGAACTCTAGGACGTTGCTGTGGGGAGGTAGAAGGGTGGCAGCTTCTTACAGGAATAAACGTACTTAACGGAACACAGCTCCCAGGCATTTGCCGTAAAGAAATGTCCACACAAAAACCTGCACACAAATGTTTACAGCAGCTTTCTTTCAAATGGCCCCAAACTGGAAACAACCCAATTTCCTTAAACGGATGAAGGGATATACAATACAGCACTCCCCAGAAAAATAAAAGAAAAAGAACTACTGATGTGTAAAGCGAGATGGTTGCAGCTCACAAGATAGTGCTGAATGAGAAAGGCCAGAGGTGACGTACTCCGTGGTTCTAGTTTTACGACGTTCTGGAAAAGGGCAGTGGAGGGGGAGCCTTAGGGACTGAGAACAAATCAGGGAGAAGTTGGACTGCAAAGAGGAAGCAGAGGGGTCCCTGGGGCGGGGGAACCATTCTGTGCCCTGACTTTGCCTGTGGTTACATGAATCAACTCATAGAGCTCTCCACCAAGACAAAAAAAGTAACCTTACGGATTGTTAATTTAACAAAAGGGGCTGGAATTTCTGCCCTGTTCTTTTAATCGAGTGACTTTTGGAGGGAGAAAAGGTTTTGCAAAAAGGAAATAGATTATTATATGACTCAGTGTAATAGTATCTGGCTCAACTGCAACCAACTTTTGCATGCAATAATTTACTGCAACAGTGAAAGCACTGAAAACATACCCATATAAAATTAGGTTGTAACTCTAGAGAGAGGAGGAGAAAGGAAAAACTGATGGGGTTGTAACTCCAGAGACAGGAGGAGAAAGGAAAAACTGATGGGAAGAGGGTCTGAATGAAAGCTAATTCTCACAGTACCGAAGGGACGTGTTGCAGTAGAGCCCAAACAGGAGAGTCAAGACCCACCAGGTAACAATGTAATTTGGAGCCAGGAAAGGAAATGATGAAACATCCATCTGCCAAAAGAGTTCCAAGAAAGCGCCTTAGGGGGCGGAGAGCTGGGAGAAGGGGTGTGGCCAGGGTCCTGCATTTTTTTTAGTGACAATCTTTGCTGAACCATTTTGCAATTATGTACATCTTAATAAAAATAGTCATTCTAAACTTTAAAAGGCCAAAGGATATGTATAAAGCATAAAACAAAAGTGCATTAAATATTTTTACACCAAAACATGAAGAGTGGTTACATATTAAAAGTGAATTATGGAATATGCATGCTTTATTTCTTTTGTCATTTTATATTATTTAATTTTTAAATGTTTTGTAACTTAATTTCTTAAACTTCATGTATTTCTTTTAGCCTAAGGAAAAATAACCTTTACAATTTTTTGGTATGGGAAGATTAATTCAACATCTAGAAACGTCCCAATGTATTTCCATCATCTTACTTCTTAAGTCAGAAATAACAACATGGAATCACTAACATCTTCCTTTATAAGAAGTTTTGAGTGGTCACACATGATCTTTGCAAACTAGGCAAGGTCCAGCCATCCTTTTGAATATAGATAAGCTGACTTCTACATAGTCTGTGTGTCTATTTGTATTTTGGTATATAATTAAAATGTCTTTTAAGTGACCCAACTAGATTTTGTTTTAGTGTTTAAGTACAAACTATGAAACTAAATAATAAACCAGTTTATAAAAAAGACTGTTAAGTATATTCTTAATACAAGTATACATTTTCTATAAAGATGAATTAATTCAAAGAATGCATTTTTTCCACAAATGTTTTATTTCCAATATCAAACTATCACCAGTTGACTCTACTTTTTGTAATAACACACTCTGAGTGAGAGAAACCATACAATTTTTGAAAACTCTTTGTATGTTTACATGTATTCAAAAGACAAATAGGGCTTCCCTGGTGGCGCAGCAGTTGAGAGTCCACCTGCCGATGCAGGGGACACGGGTTTGTGCCCTGGTCCGGGAAGATCCCACGTGCCGTGGAGCGGCTGGGCCCATGAGACATGGCCGCTGAGCCTGCGCGTCCGGAGCCTGTGCTCCGCGGCGGGAGAGGCCACAACAGTGAGAGGCCCGCGTACTGCAAAAAAAAAAAAAAAAGACAAATAAGAATTGCACGGGGCATAAAGTAGATCAACAGAATTTCCACTTGGAAAATTGCCTGTTTGTTTCTAATTTGTTTATAACACACACTGAGTCAACCCCAACGGTAAGAGATTTCAGAAGACATGTCTTATATAACCATAATTATAATGTGCATTTGTTTTGTACTTGCTGTCCACTGACCCCAAAGGTACATTTGCTTCTTCCCTTAACTGTTCTGCTTCAACTTGGAAGATGCTTGGGAAAACCACAAATAAAGAATTCTAATATTCTGGACACACACCAACGGTTTTAGAGGAAATACATTTTCCACTATAAAGTGTATCAAAATTTCTCTGTAGTCCCAGGATCTGAGGATGGAAGTACCAGCTTTACGGGGTGTCTCTGGCTGAGACACTCAGTGCTGGACACCCGGGTGAGAGGCCCCCACGGGGCAATGGACACCGGGTTTGCCTGGAGACCAGCTGCTTTAATAAGCGGACGCCACGCTCGTTGGGGAGGAAGAGACGGAGATGCTCGGTCCATCTGGAAGCTGCCACCTAACAGAGCAGAGCTGGACCAAGCCAGGGAAACACAAGGAAGTGGAGACCAGGGTCATGGCCTTTTTACACTCCCTGGAAACCGACTGAGGAAAGAGCTGACAGTGGATTGAAGCCCCAAACACCAATTTATTTTGTTTGTTGGTTTACCATTTTTACTTATTTACCAAATTCACCAGTGATCTTTTGAGCATAAGAATGGCTCGGGACCTTAATTGCTTAAACAGGTCTCAAAGGTTACCAGGATCTTCTAACCCAAAGTTCGTAAACTTACGAAGTTACTGTAGAAAGTCTCTAAAAGGCGAATGTTTCATTAAAAAAGCGCTCACGAAAGGACAGTCCATCGTGCAGAATTAGAACGTGGTGGGAGGTGTGTGGGAATGGGGCGGGAGAGAGAAGGGGCCCAGGTTCGCCAGGGCTCTCCTGTGTACCAGGCACTGTGCCCGCCACCCTTCGCAGTTGTGCTTGTTATTTCTATTTCTATAAATGAAACGAAGCTTTAGAATGGTTGAGAAATTGAGCAAAGGTTACACAGCTAGTCACAGATGGAGACTGAATTTATACTCACAGCTCTGTTTTCAAGGGTCTCCCAAGACTTCCACAAGCCCAGTGCCACGTGGGAGCCCCACGTAACGGTGGGACAGCAGGACAGGGGCCGCGGAGCTGGCCCAAGTCCAACCCAGGGTGCATCACGTGGACACAAGACTCGTGCCTTTAGTGATTCAGTGGCGTCCTCTCTAGGCCAACGTACCACACTGTTCCCTGGCCCCAGGAGCCCACAGTCGTGTCCTTGCAAGTTGGTGACATTATACCCCTTCCACGCTGGAGAGAGAACCATTCATCCTTCCTGGGATGTCACCTGCTTCTGTTATGGGTTTGCCGTCCCTGGTGCAGTGCTGGTGTCAGCACCCTGAGTGAGGATGTGCAGAGCTCCTAATCTACTAGCACAGACTGGATAACCCCACCTCAACCAAGTGTGTATCTGAGGAGCTGTGGACCACCGGTCCCCCGGCCTGCCCAGAAGCAGCAGGTCTCCTGGGAGCACGAGCGGCCTGGTAAGTGCTCAGAAGAAAGGCCACATCCAGACAATGCTGAACTGTTAGGAGGCTGATGTGAATTCCACTGGAAACAATGGACTTGCCTGGCATTCCACAGTAGGGGGGACACACAGGTCTGAGACTCCGGGATACAAGTGGAACTGGCTCCTGTTCCACCTCCTCAGTGATCTCAACAGGGGTCTGTGCACCTTGGGCTCTGCTGGATATGAGGTCCTGTTGGAAGGGGGAGGACACTTCCACCAGGGGACAGAGAAGGATCCCAGGAACCTGCCACCCATCCCGTGTGGTCCTTGTGCTGGTGGGCTGGCTGGCTAGCGATCCTGAGAAACGCAGACCTCAATTCTCTGGATGGAAGTGTCTTCCGGGGGGCCTGCTCAGCTAGGGTGAACCAACACGATTACCACAGGGAGGCAGGATGACTGCTGCATCCTGGGAGCAGAGAGGTGTTTAGAATGGGTATAGATGGGTATAGATGGGTATAGATGAGTATAGATGAGTATAGATGGGTATAGATGAGTATATGTGGATATACATGGAGATGCCCGGGTATATATGAATATATAAGGGCATATATGGATATATTCAATATATGACTATTTATGGGTATAGACGGGTATATATATGTGGGTGTATATGGAGATATATGGTATATAGGATATAGATGGAGATGTATATGCATATGTATGGGCATTTAAGTGTATATATTAATATATATGGATATTTATGGATATATATGTGTACATATGGGTATACATGAATATATCTGGGTATATATGGACATTTATGAGTATATATGGGTATACATGAATATATATCTGGATATATATATGGGTACCTATGAATATATATGGGTATACAGATATATATGAATATGTCTGGGTATATCTGGGTATATATGGGACATACGAGGCATCTCCTAGTGCTTCCATTTCAGTGACAATGGCAAATGCATTTGCAGCCTGACAAGGGATAGGCAACCAAAAGCTCAGACCCGCTGGAGGTGAAAGTCACGTAGCCCCAGCAAAGCAAGGTGGACAGACTGTTCAAGGTTAAGGGGGATCTGGAATGGAGGAGACAGGAAGGAAGAAGGCCACCAGGGCCTTGAAACCAGTCACAGCAGCAGGATGTGGCCCATCCCCTAAATCACCTGCAGAGAGGCCAGGGCAGACTCCAGGTGGGGTGCAGGCGGACGTGATGCAAGAGGTCTGTGTGCTCCATGGTGCTGGTACCAGGCACCCAGTCTGCCCCCCGACCTCTAGGTCCAGCCTCGGATGTGATAGTTCCTATAACTCACCCCTGGGTCCTGGTTAACCCCCTTCGAGGGCTCCCTTCCTGCAGTTCGGGCCCTTCGAGGGCTCCCTTCCTGCAGTTCAGTTCTGCCCCAGGCCTCCTCCAGATCATGGGGTTCTGCTCAGCCCAGGTGCAGGGGGGTCACCGCCTCCAGAAGCAGCCCTCACCCACAGGGATGGACACAGGTGGCTAAAGGCTCCAGCTCCTCTCGTTCAGGGGGACACTCCTTGTGCTGTCATAGATTCTGAGCCGCTGTTTCCTATGGCAATGCCAGTGAGACAAGGGGGGAGGTGCTTTCAGAGACTGGTTTGGCGGGGAATGTAATAGCCCCAGTCATTTTTAGCTAAAATAAATGTGATATTGTATTAGTTTCCTAGGGCCACTGTAACAAAGTACCACAAGCTGGGTGGCATGAACAATAGGAATTTATTTCCTCAATGTTCTGGAGGCCAGAAGTCGAAAATCAAGGTGTCTGAAGGCTCCAGGGGAGGATCCCGCCTGCCTCTTCCAGATTCTGGTGTTGGTGGTGATCCTGGGTGGCCCTTGGCTTGTAGACACGTCTCTCCAGGTTCTTTCTCTGTCCACACATGGCTTCTCCCCGTGTCTCCTCTGTTTCTCTGCCTTTCCTCGCGTAAGGACAGCAGTCACAGGATCAGGGTCGCCCTCATTCAGTATGGCTTCTTCTTAACTTGACCCTGTTTGCAAAGAACTTATTTCCAAATAAGGCCACGTTCACGGGAACAGGCGTTAGGACTTCAACGCATCTTCTGGGGGAGGCACAATTCAACTCACGACAGACACTAATACGAACGAAAGCAGCTTTCTGACCCCAAATGCTGGCTGTCATTTTCATTTCTGTACAAAAGGACTACAGCAGCTCAGAAGCCACTGTGAAATGCTCACGGTGACATTCTTCTGTGTCCTGGAAGTCAAATGGACGTCCAGGGATCCTGTTTGAAAGCTCCTTGGAAAGGGGGGTGACCTTCAGCTCCAAGGCCCTGGACTCCCTGTCCTTGGTCTGCTCCGGGTCACCCACCATTGCTGCCGCCACCCCTTCCCTTCCATATCAAATGGCACCCTGAATTATTTTATCAATATCTGTGGTGCAAACTTCTAGCTGCTAAAAAGGTGAACATCTCTGAGTAGCCATTTAAGTTCATGCTGCCGCCAGACAATATACTTAATGACAGCAAAGCACTGGACGAATGTCCTGCGACATTAGCTGCTTTTAAAAGTATCATCTTATGCAGCTTTTTCCTACTCAACAGCATTTCAGAATGATGGGGGAATGCGTCTATTTACAAGGGAGAAGATAACACACGGTATTTAACGCTCTGTATGCTGCTCATAATTCCTTTAGGTGCAAACCTGCAAAATCAGGCAAGGCACTTGAAATGCTCTGCAGAAGCAGAAAAGCATTTGAACCTGGGGGACCATAACCAAGTCGAAGATTATCAAAGGCTGAGGTTTGTCTAATAAGTGGATGCAGGGCACACGCATGTTTTTAAACATAATTACTGTATGCAGAAGGGAAAGGCTTAGCGCTTCTAACTAGCACGTAATGAGACCCCCATCAATAGGCTCCCTTATAAGGCTTCTCTCTGTGCAGCAGGGCAGAACTGACTGCTGGGCTGTGTGTTTTGTGTCTGGGGCTTTCAGTCTCTCTCCAACGAAAATATATAATTCTGAGCCACTCTTCCAATACATCACAGTCATTTTGGGAACTTGGGCTGTTTTTCTCTCCATTTTTCTTACAAAATCAAGCATCGTTACAGCAGGCTTCAAGTGCACGTTAGTGTCTGCAATATACCCATGCTTTTCTTTAATATTTCATCATTAAATAGCAAAATAACCTGATATGATCCTAATTTAGTGCCAATTACACTGCATTGATCAAAGTGACCTTTTCATACTGGAGCACAAAAATCAATCCAGCTGTACAACAAATGTCATGGGGGGAGGGCAACATATAATCTGTGACAATCAAAACATTACTTACAAATGAAATCACCAATGACCCGCACGCCAAGGCAATTTCTGCATCGTGGGTACTGTTTGAGTTTGCAGCTAGTGCTGGGGATTTTGGGGTTCCCTCCTGACTGCCCCCAGACACAGGGATGGGATCCTCTGTCTCAGCAGTGGTGGATGCCAGTGGTCAAATCCTAGAGGTCGGTTCAAAGGAGAAGCCCAGAACATGTTCACGGTCCTGACTTGTTACCGAAACACAAAGGCAGGGCGCCCCAGATCCCTCTCCGGGCAACTTCTCAGGGTGCTTCTGACAGCTCTGTTTGGAAGGACCCTCCAGGCAAGCACTTTTGAGGGGGGTGGGTGTTTGGGGAAGCAGAATCCTTCTGTGGTTTTCACTGTGAAACCTACTAATCCCCCTGGAACTTGGATACATAAATCTAGTTTGAGCTAATCAATACCTCCCACCACTTAAGATTTCAGTGGGCACAAGGGATTGTCTTTGTTTCCCAGGAAGTGCCCCTGCCCCCATGTGACACAGGGACTCTGGAAGGGGGACCCTGATGCTACAGGGCGTGTCCCCCCATACCTGGGGGTTGGGCTTGAGAAGCGGCGCAAAGCACGGGCGGAGGCTCGGAGAAGCCACGTGTCCTTGTTCCGACCCCAAGACTGTTTGTAAGGTACGGGGCCAGTCTCCTAACTTCACTGGTTCTTATCTCCTGATCACTGGTTCTTATCTCCGTCTCATCGGGCTGGCATTGGAGTAACATGATTTATAGTGCCTAGCACGTCATAAGACCTCAATAAATGGTAGCTATTACTATAGCAAATAAAAACCAAGATGGGTGAGTATTCACTGCATCCCTGAATTAGGAGATAAGTAATCATCCAATTTATATTTAACTAAAATAAAATCATCTTCAAAGTAACCTTATGGGACTTAAAATGTTGGGCCAGGTTTGGCGAGCAAACCCATAAAATGTATTTGACTGTCAGCGCACAGTCTTCGAAAGCTGTCTTACAAACGTGCCATATATTTACTTACAACGAAAGAGAGGCAGCTCTTTGCTCTCCTCCAGTGATCACCAACATGGTCCCAGTGTGCAGGGGGTACAGAGGCTCCTTGCAGCCTGAATTGGTAGCTGGCTTTCCTGATGTCTGAATAGATAAGGGAACACGATTTAAGAGGAGGTAGCAAGTGGCTGTCCTTTTTCTCTGCCCGTCCTGGCATCAGTACCCTAGAAACAGAGAGTGGCTGTGGAAATGCAGAAACACTGGGATGTTTTTGGCCTGAAAGGAGATTCAAATAGATACAAGAATCTGAAAGTATTAAACACACAGCCCGTGTTCCAGCACAGGTGAGGGGTAGCTGCACTCAGCTAATACAAGTGTGCTGATGTGGGAACATGGTGAGCTCGCCTGTTACTCTCCTGAGAGTCTAGGAAGAGCGAGTGCCTCAGAGCATCCTCTCCACGCTGGGTGAGGCACCCTCCTTGGCACCACCAGACCCCCTGGACCCCAAGTCCCTGCCGGCTGGGGTCTTCTAGCTCCCTTGGGGCTACAGTCTGATGACTCCTGACTGGCTGGAGCTGTATCCATTTCTCAGCTGGAGAAAAATCCCTGGTGCTCTGTGATGAGGCATCCCAGCCCTGCGTGAGCCGGGTATCAACTCAGTGATATAGCCCAGCCGGGTTAGGAGCCAAACCCAATGCGTTTCACGCTGGTGCAGAATCCCTTTCCAGTTTAATGCAAAAGAGCTGTGTGGATGGATTGTTGAGGTGACTCCCTGATTTCTTTAAACGTGTTTTCCTATGCAATTTGCAGCTTAACAGCCGCACTATAAATGACATGAGTAAGTTTTATACATTTCTGTATGTTTCATGTATTTACCCAAAGGCAGCTGTCGTTTTGTATACGGTTTCGGATGTTTAGAACTGAATCAATTGTTTGCAGTAATCACACTTTCCAATCACACTTTCCAAGCTTGCTTTTTCCAGTTTTTTGTAAAAACTAAATGCTCTCATACAAAAAAGATACGCCCAAAAAAACACACAGAGGATTTTATATACAAACCTCACCAAACCGGTTTCCACTCTCATAGAAAATATGTGTCCAGAAAAAGTCTCCATCAGGAAATTATCTCCACAATCTGCTGCTCTCTAGTTTTCAATTGAATTCAGCACTTCTTCCACCGGATGGCCTGTGCTGGGCTCGCTCCCATGGTAGTAGAGGATTTTCATCACTTGGAGAAGCCTCTGCAGACCACTGAGGCCTTTCTCTGGGGTCTGAGAAATTCACTGGTACATTCTCTTTCGTGTTCTGCTATGATCACAACAAAACAAAACAAAATTCCTCCGAATTTGAAAAATAATTCCAATTTAAAATTGTGTTTACACACACAGAAACGTAGTCTACTTAACATGCTATAATTATAATTAACCTTGTAATAAACATGCAGATGAAAAGTAAAGCATTAAATTGTCCAAATGATTAATCCTACAAGGCCAGCCATTAGGACACTGAGATTCTGATCTTGTCAAATCAATGTCTGAAGTTTTTACTTTTCTCCAGTTGTGTTCTGTGTGTGCAACTTACGTTACTAATCTTATGGTCAATGTTATGTGTTCTTGTTTGTATTCACTGATATTCCAATGTGAATGGTGCTGTTCACTGTATAAAAGAGTGGGCTAAGAGCAAACCAAATGAATTATTTTGTTAAAAAGAATTACGGAATAGAGATGCTGCACGTTTATTAGATATTTTTTCTATTTTTAAAAAAGCAATGAAAGTAGAGGTAGGTTTAGAAGAAATGAGGTAGGATTAAGGGGAAAAGAAAGTAATTGGGAAAAAAGCAATAATTGATATTAAAAGCAGATTGGAATCTTTGCAGATCTGAGAGATTCATTATAATTCCTATTTTTAAAATTCCAGTGTCTTTACACATAATGAAAAAGTGTCTTCATATATCTTCTTTTGAAATGAAACACAACTTGGCCTAGTATGACAATTTTTTTTTTAAGTGGGAGTGTTTGATTTTTTTTAAAGCATGCCAGATAAGTTGATTCTACTAAACTATCCTATAAGAAGCTTGTGTCTTTTTTATGTTATATTCATCTATCCATTTATGCCTTTAATAAGCTGTTTTGAAATTCCTACAGGTTTGTATACGTCACCTGCTAGTTTTAAGCTGTACTATTGATTGCTGTCCTGCTTTAAATACATTTATTTTATATCAATAAAATACTACCTGGGTAATATTTGCCGCTGACTATATTCATTGTAAGCATGTTTGTTCTTTCCTAGATGGACAAACAACGGTCCTAAATTTAATTCCCACGCACTATATCAAACGAATCATTGTACAAGTAATAAATCATTCCCTATTAAAGAAACCAAATTTTCTGGACCTTAAGATTGGAAAATTATTAACCTAATTCTTTCCAAATTGCACAGAAGATAATATCTGATAACCCACCAAGCACAACTCAATCAACGTCTTCCATCATAACGCAAAATGTGCCGATAAGAATTCAAGCTCTGCTGATTAAAACAGTGTAATGTAATGGCCTCTATAAACTTCTGCTTGCTGGAAATGAGTATCTTGCTAATGTAACAAGCCAAGAAATTAGATTTTCCTTACCCGCTTTTAAATATATTAATATTATGATAAAAACAAGATATAGTAAAAAAGAAAACCGAACCTCGGGAGCTTCCCTGGTGGCGCAGTGGTTGAGAATCTGCCTGCTAATGCAGGGGACACCGGTTCTGAGCCCTGGTCTGGGAGGATCCCACACGCCGCGGAGTGAGCCACAACTGCTGAGCCTGCGCGTCTGGAGCCTGTGCTCCGCAATAAGAGAGGCCTCGATAGTGAGAGGCCCGCGCACCGCGATGAAGAGTGGCCCCCGCTTGCCACAACTAGAGAAAGCCCTCGCACAGAAACGAAGACCCAACACAGCAAAAATAAATGAATGAATTAATAAACTCCTACCCCCAACATCTTCTTTAAAAAAAACACTTAACCTAAGAAAACATAATTAACATTAGATTCATCATAGTATTTAAGTAGAGTGATTTTGTACATTCTCTTGATTCTAGAAAAGTGTTCGGTTTTAAAGCACAAAAGTCAGTCTAAACTCTCTGAGTTTTTCTTTAGATTTCCTTTGAAATGAACTTACCCTAAGAATGTACAAAGAGGCATGACTCAGGCGCCTTTGTATGACCTAGCAATCCAGTGATTTTAGAAAAAAGTTCCATGACCCTGTCTTTGTTAGGCTGGGCCAAGTTTTTAAGAATGACATGTTACAACATGCAATTTTATTTCAGATGAAGAGAGGTTTTTCTCTATGTTACTTGATTTTCTTTTAATGGTTGAAGCGATACATCGCTTGATTTTTAAGTGCAAAACATTATCTCTTAATATCTGTAGCATTTACTTCTCACAGCATTATCCCAAGTAATTTGTCTGCTTAGTCTTAGGTGTTTTCTTCCTTCTGAACTCTCAATATCTCCACTTATGGATGTGTGTCATCTCTGTGAAACCGCACAATTTATACAGAGCATAGTGATTTTCAAATTGTTTATACTTACCCTGATGGTTCAGAAGTTGGTCTTAAGAAGAAATATTCATTCATACATAACTAAACATGCAAAAAAACATGTGTGTGTGCATCTGTGTGAGAGTATTTGTACATAATTATATTTCAAGTGGAGATGGGTTTGCCAGCCTCCTCCCTTCCCTTTCATTAAAGGTTAAGTTTTCTTTATTTATATAAACACAAATATTTTTCCAGTTATAATAAATCATTGATCATGATTTTACAAATGCAATTTTCTTTTGAATAATAATGCACTAAGACATTAAAAACTATATTTTTATTAAAATACATAACATTAAAGATTTTTATATAGTATAGGACACTAAAATTAGACGAATTAGTATCTGACAAGAGTTTAGCAACTTCTCCAGTCCCATGGTAAACGTGATAGATGTGAAATGAAGCGATTTCCCCACGTAAGAAGAAGGGATGGTATCTAAACCGTCCTCCTTTTCAGTTATAAAAAGGTTTTCCAATCTGAACAGGCAAAGCTACTCTGGTAGCTCTATTTGTTTAAGAAAATAGGTCTAAATTGATGAAACTAATCATTTTATACTAAGCGCTCCTTTTAAAGACAATTGCTGATTGCATGCCCCTTTTGTAGCTGTAGCTGAGCCCGAGATTGTAAAAAATAACCATCTTGCCAGTTGTCACAACTATTTGCTCATTCTTTAATTAAACATAATATAGAAAACAGTGTAATTCACATCTAATTAGAAATCAACGTCTTTAGACTGTGAACTCTTTCCAAAACCGATGTTTTGGGTCATCCTCTACGATTATAATGTCTATCCAGGTTGTTTCCTTTGCCAGCCTTGATTTCATATCTAAAACTCCGGCACCCATTTCTTGATTTTTTAGAAAGAAATCCTTCTGAACTCATGGCCTTCCTTTACCGGAGGTAACGATGATGCCAGTGGCGGAAACTGTTACATCCAGGGTGATTCCATCAGAAGGAGTCTGATCAAGATTGTGGATCTCCGTTGTACCAGAATGAAGACAAGTTTTTCCACTCAGTGAAAGAGAGAATGAATATACAAATACACAGAAGTTACAATGACTCAGCACTTTTCCACTTCATCCAGTCATCAAGAATGATGATTGGATTTGCAAGTGGATTATTTATTAGGTAATTATTGGTCAAGCTGTTTTATACAGTAAATCTTCCACAGCCTTAGCATTTGAAAAAGTGTTTTGGGGTGTTCATTTCACAGTCTGGGAGGTAGGCAATTGTCACCTCATCTTCAAGATACAGAAAGTGGAAACAGGAAAAGGACAAAAAGGAGATTCTCTGGAGCCAGACAGGAAGCAGGGAAGCCTCAGAGATTCACTCTCTCAGCAAGTATTCCTGAGCACCTTATTACTCGTTGCGGGTCCAGAGGTCCTCCCACTGGGGGCTTCCACTTCAGCTGCAAGGGGACAAGCAGATGGGTGGCCAGGCCACCTCTTGTAAGGGCTGCGGCAGACATGCACCACTGCAGCACAAAGGGATAGATAATCCCTTGATGTGGAGCTAGGCCGCCAGAGAGGGCCTTACGGGGGATCTGAAGTTAATCCGAGATCCGAAGGGCACACAGTGCTCAGAGACAACATTTGGAGGTGGCGATGGGGAAAGGGAGAGTCCTGTTTGTGGGGCAGGGAGGGCACATGGGGTCTCCACAGCCACGCTTGGACCCGCGCTTCCTCAGGAATTGCCCCGTAACGCTGGGTTTGCCCCTGCCATCCTGTCATCCATGGTGTCGCCACTGGGTTGTTGGCAACTGGGGGGCAGAATGCAGTAAGCGGAGCCTAGAAAACAGATGACGTTGGGGCATTGGCTGGGGCAGTGGACTCTGCAGTTTGGTATAAATTTAGGGGATGCTTCTGGCCCCAAACCTGTGACTGGAGCAGCGAGGCCAGCAGAGCCTTTGGGAGGCCAAGCAGTGGTCACTACTGAGTGGGTCTTCCGGCTGAAATGTGAGAGCAGAGGCCTCGCGGTTCGCTGTCCTGGGGTAACCCTGCTTCCCTCCATCCTTTCCCTGAACCCTGCGTTTTTCCAAATTTCTGATGCTGGTTGTGACAGATCTGAAATCCTTACTTCTGAGCAATGAATTCTAGTGAAGAAGGGACTACAGAACCACACCCATTAATTAACCGTGCCACTGATTTGCGCATACAACCTCATCTACGGCTTCCGACAGTTTAAAGGTGGGGCTTTGGGGCCCCCTGAAGTGGCCCCATGGTCAGTCACAGCATCTCATTGATGGGGAGCCTTGGCAAGAATGGGCACCACACCAACCCCACTGCATCTGAAGGGTAGGACGAGGCATCCGTGAACAGGTCAGGGAGACAGGGCTCCCCGGAGGGGACCATTTCATCATAGATGCAGGTGGTCTGCACCCATATCCATGGTAACCCCACAGGAAGCAAACCCAGAATGGAAAAGTGGGAGGGAGAGAGGGTGGCCATTCATGCGAACGGCTCCTTCATCGGTCCCGGGTTACTGGGACTTCTGTCCACGTCTGTCCTGGAGCACAAGCACAGGCCCGCCTGAGATGGCTCTGTTGTTGGCATCGGTGAGGTGGACCCTGCTCTTGTCTGGAGAGCCACTTAGAAGTCTATTCAGAACCAACCCAAGTGTCAACATGTTTTGGAACAGAGCGATTAGTAATGCAGATATCAAGTTATCCGGGCTTGGGTCTCAGAAATCCACAAAACAACGCTCTGTTTTTGTGGTTCTGTGTCCTGAGGTACTTCCTGCCCCCCCCCCCCAACTTAGGGAACTTTGTTTTGATGACTAGGATAAAGATAGTGGAACTAATTCCCTCTTGAATGGGCGATTGTTTATTTCTGCTTAGCGTGAATGGGAGTTAATTGTTCTGAATGGCCTTTCATGGTGGCTCTCTGTGCCGGCCCATCTGCTGCCCAGGTCCTCAGCTTTCCACTTGTGGCTTTTAATACATGTTTTAACTCTCACACAGGCAAGCTCCTCTTCTGATTCAACCCTTGGTGATGAAAAGAAGCTCACGCCTGAAGACCCTATTCAGAGGTGAGCTGATAGCTTTGTTTTCCAAATTAGGAAATAAGAGATTCCCCACCATCAGCCATATGTTTCCACGAAGAAAAACGACAAAAAACTTCTCTTGATCCACTGAAAGTGATTATGACACAAGAACTAAAATGATTCACTGTGAGGAATGGAATAAAGCAGGTTGGGAATTTGGAGAAGACAGTATGTGATTATGAATGGTTAGGGGAGGCGTCACCATTGATTGGAGAGTTTATACAATATTTTTGTGCTTCAGCGTAGAAGTTTCGTCGGAGTAGGACAGTCTGTGGATAAGGACTCCGAAAAAGCCATAGAAGAGGGATTGGGATTCCCACTTAACCTGATGGAGGCAAGGAACTAGCCCATCTCAGTGTTCTGAGGGGACGGTGGGTTTCTGAGATGAGAAATGAATGGGGGCGGGGCAAACAGGGGAGCCACCGCCGTCTGCTGGCTGAGGTCAGCCCTGACCAGTGTGTTTTCTCCTACGTCACCAAGCACCCCGCTTGATCCTGACACTGTCTACCCGGAGAGGCACCGGGGCCCCCAAGTTAAGGGCTCAGCACCCCAAGTTGTTCCCCCTGCAGATGCCAGTCTCAAGTTCTGACCTACCAGCTGTAAATCTGAGGTTCCCACGACCACTCCTTGGTTCTATTCATTAGTTAGAATGGCTCACAGACCTCAGAGAAACATTGACTGGGCACTGCGTTTATTACAAAGGATGCTATAAAGGACACAGGAGAGCAGTGGGATGCAGCCCACGTGGTGCAGGGAAAGGGCATCTCACTCCTGCACCTCTGCCTGTCACCAACCCAGAAGCTCTGAGCCCCTTCTTTAGAGCTTTTGTGGAGGCTTCATTTCAAGGACTCAACTGACTAAATGATTGGCAATAGGTGCTTAGGCTCAACCTCCAGCCCCTCCCCCTTCCCCAGAGGCCAGGGTCTGGGCTGAAATTCCAACCCTCTGCTCACCTGGTTGGTTCTCCCGGCCACCAGACCCCACCCTTAGGGGACTCTAAAAGCTGCCTCAGTAACAGAAACACAAGTGTGGTTAAAAGGGGCTTGTCGTGAATATTGAGATGCCTTTAGATGTGGACGCTGTGTGCTGAGGATGTGAACCTTGCCCCCAACGAGGTCTGGCCTTTGTCCAACTCCCGGGAGGTCATCGTCGTTTGCTTGGGAACCTTGGGACATTGCCGTATTAATTGACTGGAGACTGTGATTAACCACATAGGCATCCAATCAATAATCCATCCTACGTAGGTAACGAAGCCCCAGTAAAAACTCTGAACACTGAATCTTGGACAAACTTCCTTGTTTGGCGATAGCTTGTGCCATGGTCACACACTGATGTGGGGAGAGCTATTCAACTTGACCCCGGGGGAGAGGACATGGAATCCCCAAGCTCCGGGCCTCCCGGCTGTTTGTCCTATTGGCTTCTCCCCATGGCTGCTGTCACTCAGCAGCCGTTCTCTGTAATAAACCAAATCCACAAGCGTTACAGCTGCCTACATATCTGTGAGTCCTTCCAGAGAATCATCGAAACCGAGGGTGGTTTGGGGAATGCCCCCAAGCTTGGAATCGGTGTCAGAAGTCAAGGGAGTTTTGGATGCTGTGTTTTGGATATTGGCCCTAAACTCCTCACAGATGTGGAAATAAAGAGACAGAAAAAGAAGAGAGAAAAAGAGCAATGAGGGAAACGGAGCAAGAGATAAACTTGGAAAGTTTCAGATATTCAACATTCAAAGCTAAGCAAATGAGGAAAGACCTCCTGCAGAGGATGCCACTCTGTCCTCAGAGGCCCCAGCAGGTGGAACGTTCCTCGTTTCTCTTTCTATCCCGTGTCTGTTACCCTGTCGACCGTAGCCCATCCCCTCAGCACACGTTTGTGACATGTGCACACATATTTATCCTACAAAAGAAAAAGACAGACACCGGAATTACAGACTCATTTATTTCTAAAGTTCCATTGTGCAAGGACCTTTTTCCTGTTAGAGTCACAGTGATTGACGTGGTGCTTTGGGTCCTGGCCCCTACGTGCTGTTGGTCAGGTCAGAGCTGGTCCTTTTCTGTAACCCTGGGTGGGACTCTGCAGACCTGCGGTTTGATTCAGAATCTACTACAGTTTATCTGGACACCACTTTTGCTGCTAGTACAAAAACCAGACTATTTCTGGTTTCAGTCTTTATGCTCGGACCTGCCTTGTGGGAGCAACTCTAGGGATATTGATGGGAGCATGTGATTTCTCTAGAGCATCAGTTCCACAAAAAGATGGCCTGTTCACGTGGGCCCGGCCTCTCCATCCACAGTCAGTAGGTGGTCTTCAAAAGGAGCCCACTCAGGACAGAGACGGCAAAGGGGTTTTGGTCGCTCGTTTGACTCTGGCTTCTGAGATGGGCTATTTTACGTCTATACACGATGAAGTATCTATAATTATTTATTAAAAACATATTAAATAAGATTGTATATATTTTTTTAAAAACTGAAAACAGAAGCGTCTATTTTCCTTTTGTCCCCCTCCCTTCATCTTCTCCATTTCCTTTCTTATCATCAAAATTAATCTTAAAATGAATTTTTTCAATTTAATTTTTATAAAATGAAAAAATTCGTAAAAAGAATAAAAGTCCTTTGAAGTTGTTTAACAGTAGTCTGACTTCTTCTGTGGCTCTTTTGAAAGGATAGGTCCTAAAATTTTCTGCACAAGAAAAGGTAAGCATAAATAGATACTTTAAATGTTCATTTACTCATTTCTTTTCATCAAAATCCAAAAAATAATCAAAGGTAAGGAACAGACAAGATCATCTCAGACATAATTCTACTATGGGCGGTCAGTGGCCTCATTCAGATCAACACTCTTGAGCTGCAACCAGTCCCTGGAAAAGCTGTCAGAGGTGCGACATTGTACGGTGTCCGATCCTCAGATATTTACTCTTGTTTTCAGAGATTCTTCCTTAAAGATACAATCAGGGACATAAACTGGAATATACATACATACTATATATATATATATATCGTGTGTGTGTGTATATGTGCATGACAGAGAAATCATGTACCCTTCAGAGTTTTATAAACTCTTCTTTTTCTAATAATTTTTTAAAATTGAAGTATAGTTGATTTACAATGTTGTGTTAGTTTCAGGTGTACAGCAAAGTGATTCAGTTCTATACATATATATTATATACATATATATATACACACACACACATATGTACATATATATTCTTTTTCAGATTCTTTTCCCTTATAGGTTAAATGTTGAGTATTGTCCCTGTGCTCTACGGTAGGTCCTTTTTTGGTTATCTACTTTATATATCATAGTGTGTCTATGTTAATTCCAAACTCCTAATTTATCTCCCCGTTCCATAAACTCTTCTTTTGAAGCCAATCTTTTTCAAGTCAAAGCTCCAAAATCTCTCAAGAAGAGAATTATTTCAGGTCAATGGAGGTCTTTTTATTTTTATATTAAACAGACGCACATTAATACAAATAGATACAAGTTCGTAGGCATTTGAAACATCACTCTGAATACTGAAACTTTAATCCCAAAGATGAACAAGGCCATCTACCTGTGCAGGGCTCAGTAGCTGAGGAATGTTCGGAGTTTTGCTCAATGCAACAGGTGGTTAAAATGGGTTGAACACAGTTTTTGCCAGTGGGGTGGGCTCGGCCTCTACACAGCCCAGGTAACGGCTTCTACAGCACTGCTTGGGAGAAAGAAGGATGGAATATTTACGGGGTACATGGGGTTCTACAAGCACGTGCACGCTCCTGTTTTTTATCTGACAAGAACCCCATGAAATACCTTTTTTTTTAAAGTAATTTTACTAATGTGAACACTGAGGCTCAAAACGGGTTAATAATTTACTCAGCAGCAAATAAAGGATGAGGCCAAGATTCAAAGTGATGCTTTTGTCTGAAAAGCCTTTCCTTCTCCTTTCTATTTCATCACCATGTTCATCTCGACATGTTTTATGTGCCTGGGAGTATTTTCATGCCTAATAAGAACTATGATATCCTTAGAAACTCGATGTGTTAGGTGCTGTGCTAAATGTATTTTCTTGCAACAGAAAACTTTAGACATGGGTATGTTTCTTATCCAGTTTGATAGGCAGAGAAAAATTTTTTTAAAAAGTCAAAAAGAAGTAGACTGGCTCAAGTGCCAGCTGGAAGTGAGTTCAGAGGTGGAGGAATGATTCAAACCAGTTGATGTGGGCATTGAGCCACTGGCCTAGACCGCCTGCTTTCCAGGGTCAGCAGGGGTACAAGGGGCGAGGCTGGGTGCTGGCATCCGCCCTCTGCCTTCCGAGGGTCCCTAGTCCAGGCTCTGTGGCCTTTGCCTGCTGCCGTCATTAGGAGGTGGTCAGGGCCAGTGCTCCCCGGCTGTGGTTATCTGGGGGGACGGCCACCTCCCGGACCTTCAGCCGTGACCCTCCCCGATTCCGGGCCCCGAGGTGGACCTCAGGCCTGACACTGGAGACATGCTTTATTGCTTTATTTGTTTGTAATCTAGGCGGAGGACCCGCCTGGCCTTCGGTGATGGTTTTGTCCAGTTGGGCATTTTTGTTTTCACCGTAGCTGCTTATTTTTATTGCTTTATCTTTGCCTTTTATTGAGTAATTTTTTTTCTTGCTTCTTTTACCTTGTTTGTTTGTTTCTCTCTTATCTATAACTTTTTCATGGGGAATCAGAAGTGACAGGTCCAGATTTGAAGGCTGACCCCGGACAGCGCGGGGAAGGCTGGTGTCATCTCATTAGTTCTGTTAGCTTAGCAGACCCCGCACGACACAAAGTGAATCAGATCCCCACCGGCGAGGCTACTGCTAAAGGAATTCCAGAAACTTCTCAGCCAAGGGGCACGGCAAGCATTTCTGCCTACCCCGTGCAGCCATGCCTCTCCGATCTAAAGTGAAAAGTTGTGCCAGGAGGGACCCCACTCACCTCTGTGTGTTTCGTCCATGAACCCTCTCCCTGACCCCAGCCCGGCCAGGCTCCCCTCCCCAGCCTCCTCAGATCTGCTCAGAAGATCCCCTCTTTCCCTCTTCTCGTCCACCAGGGAGCCCGCTCCCATCACACCCCATCTGTGCCCCCTGCCCACACCTGGACCAGGGGACATGCAGCGGGGTCCCCAGCGCCAGCCCCCCATCGATGCCTTCAGGCATACTCTCACCTGACTTTCAAAACCTGATTCTAGTGGAAACGTCTGGATGCATACCTGCCCTTCTCTATTGCAAGACGGGGCGGGGAGGGGGGGTGAGGAGTGAAATTCTCAGACCTTCGCTTAACCTTGTGATTCTGTTTCTCTCTGCACTGGCCTCCGCCCCGACCCAAGATAAATGCTCTCCTCCACTTTTCAACAGCGCCCTCTTCACTCAGCCCCAGTTTGAATTTGGAGAATCATTTCAGGATCAGTTTGCAATGTGAGGATTGTTATCCTGATGACTGAAAATAATCTAAAAGTGCTCCCTGCATTGCTGGGACTCCTCGGGCTGCCGTAGCACAGCACCGCAGACGAGGTGGCTCACAACAATGGAAATCTGTTCTCTCAAGGCGTCGAGGCTGCAAGTTCCGAGTCAGGGTGTAGGCAGAGGCAGAGCGGCACTCCCCCCCGAAGGCTCTAAGGGAGGGTCCCTCCTGCCTCGTCCAGCTTCTGGGGGCCCCAGCAGCCCTGGGCTTGGGGACGCCTCTCTCCAATCTTTGCCCCCTTCACGTGGCCTGCGTGCTTCTCTGTGTCTTCACAGGGACTTTTCCTCTCTGTGTCTGCGACCAAAGTTCTCTGTTCTTAAGAAGAAACCAATCATTGGATTGGGGCCCAGCCAAACCCATTGTGACCTCATCTTAGCCTGATCACATCTGCAAAGACCCTATTTCCAAATGAGGTCATATTCTGAGGCTCTGGGTGGGCATGGGTTCTGGGGGGACGATACTCAACCCGGTACAGCTGGATAACATAGGAATGTCTTTTAACTTAAAGACATGCTGCAGTAGGATTATGTTTGAATGGTGAAGCCCTTTTCTCTTAGTCAAAGACAGCACTGATCTTCAGCAAAGCAGGGGCTGGGCTATGAAGTCTGCCGGGGAAGGTCGGGTGCAGCAGGGCTCACGGCTGGGCCTGGAGACGAAGACCCGGGCTCTTCCCAGCTTCTCCCTTCCCAGCTTTAGCAGGCAAGTGACTTAACCTCCCTGAGACTGTGTTTTTTTTCAAGTAAATTATTCAACAAATATTCGTTTCAAAGTTGGGGCTTCCCTGGTGGCGCTGTGGATAAGGCTCCGCACTCCCAATGCAGGGGGCCTGGGTTCGATCCCTGGTCAGGGAACTAGATCCCACGTGCCTGTCAAAGTTACTGTGCTTTAGGCCTGGACTCTGCCCTTAAGGAACAGACCATCCATGAGGGTCAGCAAATCCACAGTGACAGAATGTGGGATCCAGGACAGAACAGAAGACTGGAAACGATGCTCTTGCACCTGCTGGGGGCTGGGTCACGGGCAGAGGAGCCCGCCCAGAGGCCATGACCCGAAACCTCCGGAGGAGAGAGGGGCGGCCCCTGCACACAGGCTTGGGGGGGGAGCCTGATCACGGGAAGGGTCCCTGGAGCCGCCCTGGGGGCAGGGAGACGGGTGGGACAGGCCGCTGACAGCCCCCAGGTGTGGCTGTGCTGGGCGCGGCGCGGGGCACGTGAGGTCCGAGTTCTGGAGGCACGACCCAGAAAGGACTGGAGAGTGATCTGACCCAGGAAACGAGGTTGGCTGCTTCCGGCCGAGGCGTCGAGAGAGGGGTCCGGTCGGGGGAGACAGTGCAGGGGTGAGGAGCTGGAAGGGACCCCAGGGCTGGGGGAGGGGAGGGACTCGTGGGTGTGAAGACAGGGAGGAGGGGGGAGGGGAGGGTCCTGGATGCAGCCCAGGGGAGGTGACGGGGAGGAAGGAAGGGGCAGGAGGGAGGTTTGAATCAGGAGACAGCCCTGCAGGGGTCAGGAGAGGGTCTGAGGGCGTCCCTTTTAATCGCACCTCCTTTCCTTGGAATTACGAAGCTAAACCCACCATAAGGTGAAGATGAGGTTGGGCTTAGAGACTGAAAGAGGAAACGGGGAGGGACGTCCCCTCCCGAGAATGGGGAAAAGCCAGTGGCCCAGAGGAAAACAGAGAGGTTCCCCCTGTTTGGGGGAAACTGATCTGTGAGCGCTGAATCCATAATGGGGTTGACCAGCACCCTTATTTCCTCTCCTCCAGTTTTAAAAGTTAACATTTCTGCACAGATTGAAATTAACAAAAAGAGAACTTGGGAAAAGAAGGAAGAAAACGAAAGCCTAGGATTCCTGCTGTTCTCTGGGCATGAGGACACAAGAAGATTCTCCTTCTCATGGAAACCCAGAGCCTTGGTGAGACGGAAGCTGCGGGGCCTGGCCTGGTGGCCCCAGCTGGCTGGAAAGAGGAGGGACCCTCCACCCCCAGCCGGCCGCGCAGGTGCCACCCGGAGGGCAGGTTCTGCCCCGACGGCTGGGGCAGGGTCCCCTCCGGAGGCTCCGTGGTCCCCTTCTGCGTGCCTCCTCCAGCCCGCACATGTCAGCAAAGATGCGAAACCCCACGCACACCTGCGCGACCTGCAGCCTGATGCCGGCTGCCTCTCTTCTCCACTCACAGGACAAAGCGGTGAAATTCCTCCTAGTCAAAGACACAAAAAACATGTTTATTGATATAAGTCCCGTCAGGGAGATTGGAAATGAATGATTCGCAAAATCCGCCCCCCCACCCTTTTCCTAGTAGACAGCCGCCCTCGCGGAGAGGCATTGGGAGGGGCAGGGCTTCCCGGGAAGGCTGAGGCTGGGAGCGAAGCTGTTCGCCCCGTGGCTTAGGCGTTGGTCTGCACACAGACACCACCTCCGGCCTCACAGGCTCGCTCTGTGGAGCGGAAAATGGACCGCTCGTGTGCAGCGCTGCTCTTCCCCTTTGCTTGTTATCTCCTTTATTCCTTCCTTGGTCCTTGCTCGTCCATCACTCGTGTGCAATTATGTCTGCACGGACCCGCCAGCTGTGGGGCAGGTTAACCGTGCCCACCTCCCAAGCCGTCGGGGGCTGTGAGCAGGGAGCTGGGCCCTGCACACGTGTGCGCGTCTTCTTCCTGTTTGCTGTGTTTAGCAAATGCAGAAAAAAGTCGTTTGGTCTTTTTACTGTCGACTGGCCAAAGTAAGCAAAAGAGAAACTTGGACAAGGAAGAAGCGTCTGCAAAGACACACATGTACACTGGCACACACAGACTGAGCACACATCTGCTCGCGTGCACGCACACGCACGCACGCGTTCTCACACTCACCCACACGCCCGAACACAATGGCCGGTGTGAGTTTCCCCATTACTGGTTCAACCCTTCGTCAGTCCGAACACTTGAAGGACTGTACTTTTAGGTCTCCAATTTCTCCATCTGGGAACCATCCTCTGGCGGCCTCTTTATGAACGTTGCCAAATTCAAGAATTTCTAAACTGCGATTGTTTTCACCAATACTCATCTTTCTGACAACGGCAGAAAGTCTTCCTTTTTGCACAAGTGAGTCAGGAATCGTTATCTGATGTCACATTACCCGAAGTCAGTGACAGGAGTTGTTGCCTTCCCTCTCTAAGGCCGAATAATCAAATTTAATTTTTAAAAAATCAAATGAACAAACACTAAGTAAGTGGACTTGACAGGAAGTTGATGTGTGGGGTAGCCGCCAGGGCCAAGTTCGGAACAGGCCACCTTGCTGCTGGGGAGGAGCCACGGGAGGGGCCCTGGTGCCCCAGCTCTGCCTCTGGCTCAGTGGGTGACCTTGGACCAGGTCAGCCTCCGTGCCTCACTTTTCTCACTTTGAAATGGGCACCCTTGTCACAGGATCTTGTTAAGAAAAAGATGCTCCTTGTAAAATACCCAGAAGAGAGACCAACGCACCTTTGGTGCTCTAGAGACATCCACTGTCATACAAGTAAACTCTTATCAGGGTCTCATCTCTCTTGCCCAATAGTACGTTGCTGTTATTTTTCTTATCTCTGTCCTTTCCTGGTTCGTGAGGATAGAAATCCCATCCTTGAACTGTACTGTCTAAAGTTGGGGTCGGAGAACTTCTCTGTAAAGGACAATGGTGAGTGCGTCAGCCTTTGTGGACCAAATGGTCCCCGTCATTCTGCTGCAGAGCAGCCCAGACTGTATGTACAGCAGTGCATGTGGCTGTGTATCAATAAAACTTTGTCAGAAAAGCAGGTGGAGGGCCAGACTGGGCCCACAAGTCATAGTTGGCCAGCAGCTGTACTTAAAGAGGTTTTTCTAAGCACTGAGCAGCTTCTGTGGAAATCATGAACACATTTACTTTAGATATTCAAATTATGCTTCCTAAATTAGGAGTTTGGAATGAACATATACCCACTACTATACATAAAATAGATAACCAAAAAGGACCTACTGCATAGCACAGGGATCTGTACACATACACTAAGGTGTTACCAAACAAGATTTTTTGAACTGCCTAATTTTGTTCCATGCCCAGAAAATATCCCTTTTGTATTCATACTTAGCATAAGTTTATACTCAAAATCCTTTATGGTTCCTTACTGATGATGCAGATACACACCAATTATTAATACTTGGTACATTAAATGAGAAGCTTTTCATGGTGCCTTATTGGTAATGCAGATATACACCAGTTATAATTATTTGGTACCTTTAGCCAAATCTATTTCAGAACTGCTAGAATTTCCTGTATCTTCCTTACCTTTACCGCTTCTAGCTAGTAAGTTGCAGGCTGATGGTTACATTTCAACATTTAATGACACCCAGAAAAGCCTTTGAAAATTGATGTACACCCCCCAAAAAATCAAGCGTTATGTGCTCTAAATTTGAGAACACTTCTAATGGCTTTAGACAAGGTAGGACTGATCATGCTGGTTCGTAGAATTTATGTGTACTTTACATTTTCTGAGCGGTTTATGCCTTTGAGCGGTCATTACAGGACCCCTGGGTAATAAGTCAATGTGAGTAAACTGAGGCCTGATGCATTTGACTGAGCTGCCTGACAGCCACAGTCACAGATGCACTAAGCCACACAAGTTCATGACACATCCTACCATAATACTTAAAACATTGATCTTAAGACACAGAGGAGAGTCATACACATACACAGACTTCGATTCTCATTCATTTCTCATTAAGTCAACATGGAGCACCCTAACTGGTATTTCACCCACACACACGATTCACCTGCCCAGATAGCAAATAACTAGCAACCCGTGTAGTGAGGTGTCTGGGGGTGCGTGATGCTAGTGTTGATTTAGTCAGTGGCCTGAAAACATCCCATGATACCCAAGTGTCTCCACCTTTTAGCTTACTGGTCCTTAGTGCCTTGGGCTTGCCCTGGACCTCCTCATGGTCAAGGGGTCTCAGGATCTCTAGGCATCACATCTTCAACAAATCATGCAGAGAAAAAAAAAAATCATCCCTTCTCCTGTGCTTTTTTCATCAAAATATAAAAATCTGTGGAATCTGCAGAAAGAGATGTGACCATCCTGACTGCCAGTTAATCCCATCTGCAGCCTTAATTACACTTACAATGTATCCACAGGGTTTGGAGGTTATAATGTGAACAACTTTGGGAAGCCATTACTCTACTTTCAAGCACACTGTAAAACCTAAAACAATCATTATGGCACAACAGAACAAAGAGTTTAGCAAGGAAGTCAAGAAAAACAAAATAAAACCATAAAATATGCTCATTTCATACAAAAGAAACCAGATGAACAGAGAAAAATGGGGCACGTGGTAAACAAACAGTAACGTAAAACTGTAACAAGATCAATCATCATGGAGGTAGATTGGTCTAAATAACAAAATGAAAAAATTGATATTTTCAGATTGGATTAAAAAACAGCCGCCTGCCCTGCCGCCTCCCCCACATACGCTGTAAAGACACAAGTAGATTGAAAATAGAAGAACAGAAGCTTATATACCATGCTAACACTAATTAGAAGAAAGTTGGTGTCAGTGTACAAATATACAAGTAGATTTCAGAGAAAAGAAGTTTACCAGAGAAAAAGAAGTTCCTTTCACAATGACAAAAGCTCAATCGAACAGGGGGACATAGCAATTCTAAACATTTATACACCTAATAACATAGCTTCAAAATACATGAGCCAAAATCTCATAGTACTTCAAGGAAAAATAGACATGTCGACAATTAAATGTTAGAGATTTCCTTATCCCATCTAGGTAGTTTCTAGAAGAATCAGACAGAAAATCAGTAGAGATATAGAAGAATTGATGGGCACTATTGACCAACCTGACCTCATTGATAGTAAGAGAACATTTCACCCAATAGTAGCAGAATACACATTCTTTTCAAGTGCACATGGATAATTGAGCAAAATAGACTCTACACTAGGTCACAAAAAAGGGCTGAAGATATTTCAAAAGATCCAATTTACACAGGTTAGTTCTCCGACAACAATGGAATTAAATTAGAATTTAGTAACAAAGAAATATGGAGAATTCCCAACTATTTGAAAACGAAACAACACATTTCAAAAATGTCCATGCATCAAAGAAGTAAAAAAGAAAAGTAGAAATACTAGATGCTGCAAAAAGCTAGGTCCTGCTAAAGGGTTATTTAAGGTGAAAGGAGCAACATTGAATGCATATGTTGCAAAGAAGGACTGGGCTCAACGCGTTGGCCTCAGTTTCTGCCTGAAAAAAGTAGAGGAGGAGCAGATTCAAAGTCAGCAGAAGACAAGAAATAATAAAGACCAGAGCAGACATCAGTGGAATAGAAAGCAGGAGTACAACAGAGAAAATCAGTGAAACCCCAAACTGGTGTCCTAAGAAGATCAATAAAATCGATAAACCGCTAGACAGAGTGATCAAGAAAAAAACATAGCAGACAATCTAACAATATCAAGGAAGAGAGTTGACATCACTAAAGATGAAAGAGATTTTAAAAGGATTATGAATAACTTTATGCCAATATATGTTAAAACCCAGATGACAAGCAAAATGGGCAATTTCATAAAAGATACACATTCTTAGCGAAACTCACTTAACAAGAAATGGGAAACCCCAATAATCTTATGTTTGTTAAAGTAATTTAAGTTATTTTTGAAGAAAATAACAGCAACAAACTCTCCCATAAAGAAAATTACGGGCTCAGATGGCTTCATTGGTGAATCCTGAGAAAATCTGTAAGGAAAAATTAATGCTGCTTCTACACAAACTCTTCCAGAAAATTGAAGAAGAGAGAATACTCCCCAGCTCAAGATCCTTGAACCCAGTTTAACTCTGATGTCAAAACCAGAAAAAGATATTACAAGAAAGTACAAACAAATACCTCTCGTGAACATGTATGCAAACATTCTAAAAAACATTTTAGCAAACCCAATCCAAAAATATAGGTTAACATGTCAGGATCAAGTAGGTTTTATCTCTAAATGGAAGGTCGATTTAACATTTGAAAATCAATCCATTAGAAAACTATATTATTATCCCAATAGATAGAAATCATTTGACAAAATGCAGCATCCGTACTTGATCCACAGTCTCAGTAAACTAAGAATAGAAGGAGACTTCTACAGCTTGATAAAGTGCACTTATAACATAATTTCAGCTAACGTCACACCTAATAGTGAGAGACAATGCCGGTCCCCTGCGATCAGGAATAAGACAAGAATGTCCTCTCCCATCAGCCTGTACTGGGGATTCCAGCCAGTGTGTTAATCCGAGGAGAAGAAATGACAGGCATCCAGATTAGAGAGGAGACAGTAAAAGCATCTGCATCTGCAGTTTACGTGAGTTTCTGCAGGTAAAATCCAAAGACGGCACCAAATGCCGGTGAGGCTGTGGAGCAACAGGAACTCTCATCCCTGCTGGTGGGAACGCACCGTGGGGCAGCCACTTCGGAAGGCAATGTGGCGGTTTCTTGTAGAATTAAACATTCTCTTACCATATGATCCAGCAGTCATACTCCTTGGTATCTATCCACATGAGCTGAAAACTTACGTCCATGCAAACACTTGCAAGTGGGTGTTTATAGCAGCTTTATTCATAATCACCAGAATTTTGAAGGAAGCAAGATGCCCTTCGGGAGGTGAATAGATACAGTCTGTGGTCCATCCAGACAACTGAATATTATTAGGCACTACAAAGAAATGAGCTCTCGGGCCATGAAAAGATATGGAGCATATTACTAAATGAATGCATATTACTAAATGAAAGAAGCCAAGCTGAAAAGCTGTACACTGTGTGATTCCAAATATAGGGCATTCTTGAAAAGGCAAAATTATGGAGATAGTAAACTATCATTGGTTGCCAGGGTTTAGGGGAGGGGAGAGATGAAGAGGCAGAGCACAGAGGTTTTTTAAGGCACTGAAAGTATTTTGTACAATACTACCATGGTGGATACATGTCATTATATATTTGTCGAAACGCATCGAACGTACAACACCAAGAGTGAATACTAACGTGAACCGTGGATTCGGGCGATAATGAAATGCCAATGTAGGGTCATAGATTACAGCAAGTGTACCATCTGATGGGGAAATTGATAGTGGGGGTCTTCATACATGTAGGGGCAGGGAGTCTATGGGAAATTTCTGTACTTTCCTCTTAATTTTGCTGTGAACCTAAAACTGCTCTAAAATATACATTATATTTTAAAAAGTCAATGTCCTTCAGAAAACTTCTTAAATAGTGGGCTGGTATCATTGGATGTTTCAGCCAAACTCTCTACTATTTGCCCTTTGGCTTTAGACACTTTTTTTCCCAAGAAGAAAAAGCTATTGACCAAAAGGTTATGGTGAATTAAGATTTCATTAGCCTCACTATCGCTGCAACAGAAAACAATCCTCTGTGTTTGCTATACATACTTCTACTTTTCTTTTCTTTTCTTTTCTTTTTTTAACTTAAGAACGTGTCTCTGCATAGAGAACAGACTTGTGGTTGTCAAAGGGGAGCAGAGTGGGGAAGAGAAGCATTGGGAGGTTGGGATTAGCAGATGCAAACTATTATCTATAGGATGGATAAACAACAAGGCCCTACCGTACAGCACAGGGAACTATATTCAATATCCTGTGATAAACCATAATGGAAAAGGATATGAAATATATATATGTACAACTGAGTCACTTTGCTGTACAGCAGAAATTAACACAACCGTGTAAATCAACTCTACTTCAGTAAAATTTTAAAAAAAGAAAAAAATGTGTGAGTTCCCCTTCTCCTCCACAGAGTTGTTTGCACCGATGTCTGTGTTAATTTAACCATACGATGCACTTCGAAGTGTCCCAAGACATCCCTGTCTTGTAACTTAGCCAGCGGAAGAGGTTAAGTCTACAGCTTAGGAAACCGTTCCATTTCTAGCTCTGCAACGTTCGGGACATGAGCCCTGGGTTGAAGATATGCCTGCCGCATGGCACTGTATTAGGATATTGTTGCATAACGAATGCCCTGTTGACTGGAGTATAAAAAAGATTGATAATTTGCAGAGAAAGTCAATCAATAAATAAACTGTCCCTAACCAGCTCGGGAACTGGCAGAATGACATTCCATTATCCTGTCAGGCATATTGCAATCAAAAGTGCGACACCCCAAAGGGCAGGGAACCCTGCCCGCCCCCTGGCTCTAGCCCCTCCCCAGAGTGGCATCCCCTGGGCGTCGAACTTCATCTTCGCCCACAACCCGAGGGTTCCTGGGCACCCCCTTCCAGATACATACTCATGTGTCACTTCAAGCCACAGCACGGGGCGGCCTGGGTCCGCTGTGTAGGATGGTCGCCCGTGGTGACAGCACTGAGGTGACAGCACCGTGGTGACAGTGCCGTGTCACTGCGCGCCTGACAGCTGATCCTCCGCAGACAGGGCTGTCAGAGAATCAGAGCCCTCTACATGCACGAGTGAAATTAACTTCTGTTAGTCTGACATTTCCCACAATCAATACTCACAGGGCCCTTGTCTCCAGGATCAAAATTCATAAATCAAAAGCAGAGAGCATGAAATAAGGTATTTGATAAATCCATTAAGGCGAGCGGCAGTGTACTTCCGCCATGCTGCCCAGAGCACACTGGTGCCGGTGAAACCCTCGGATGGGCGGTAGGGAGGGTGGGGAGGCGAGCGGCAGTGTACTTCCGCCATGCTGCCCAGAGCACGCTGGTGCCGGTGAAACCCTCGGATGGGCGGTAGGGAGGGTGGGGAGGCGAGCGTCAGTGTACTTCCGCCATGCTGCCCAGAGCACGCTGGTGCCAGTGAAACCCTCGGATGGGCAGTAGGGAGGGTGGGGAGGCGAGCGGCAGTGTACTTCCGCCATGCTGCCCAGAGCACGCTGGTGCCAGTGAAACCCTCGGATGGGCGGAGGGAGGGTGGGGGGAGCTCTGCTGCTGTTTCCTATGTTCTCCGCACACTGTACTCCCCAGATGGCAGGCTCGTTTCAAAGTAGCAATTTTACCTGTATTCTTTCTCCACGTTCCCGACGAAATGGAGAAAAAAGTCATGCAGGGCTTGGCTTCTGGAAGCAGAAATGTAACTGATAGTGATCTTGCTGGATTCAAGTTCCCATGGGAGAACTTTGTCTTCAGGGAAACCACGGAGTGTGGGAGTGTGTGTGTGTGTGTGTGTGTGTGTGTGTGTGTGTGTTTGCGTACACATATTATATACACTATCCGTGTATACATATATATACTATGTGTATCTGTGTGTATACATGTATCTGTACTATGGGTGGGTGCACATATACACTATGTGTGTATACATTACATAGACTATACCTGTGTGTACGTGTTTGTATCTCTGTGTGTAGACACACACAGCTATGCACATACATATACCACGTGTGTGTGAATACAGATACACTGTACGTGTACATACACAGATGCACGTATGAATATCCATATGTGTGTCCGTGCATGTTCTCTCTGTGTGTGTGTGCGCACACACATGTGAATCCTTAAACCAGCTGCGGCCCTCCCATTGGCCTGATGGACACCATGGATTCGAGGCTGTCTGTGTGTGAGAAAGCTTGGAGGTTTATCTCTCAAGAGAAAAACGAGGAGAGATTTTGCCCTACGGAGCCTCTGAACGCGGGCCTCTCTCCTTGACCGTGGGTCACACACCCTGCTGCTGTCAGAACTGGTTTATTACTCTTTGCAGCCCATTTTATGACAGGATAGCAGCTACACAGAGCTATGAATTCAAACACTTCAAAGAATAAGTTAATATTGAGTTACAGTCCATAACTCTGCCTTCCCTGAGCTAGAGGTTTTCTCCATCCACTTAAAAAAAATGTCCAGGTCTGCAAATATTGCCTGGGGGCAGTAGTGGAAATAGCTTTTGTCTGAACATTTAAACTCGGCAGGCCTTTGCTGGGGACTTAGAACATTCTAGGTGCTGACAAGGCAGGCACAGACTCATTTAGCTTCAGTCTCTGTGGAGAGGTTATAGAACCTCCCTGTTGAATGATGACAGGTACCCAACACCGGAATGCAACTCAGTTTAGTCTCATGCCCTGCTTTCAGAATGTATAGAGTGGGGACGTTTTCCCCCCGTCAACAGAAGATAACATCCCGTGGATTTTTGGTTAACTTTTAGGGAATACAGTGTTCTATACCATACTTTGCAAACATCTTCCCAACCCAAGTGTTCAAACTGTCCCTGATACTAACGAAACCTCTCCTCCCGCCGCCGTCCAGGGTGTGCTGGCTACAGGCGGGCACCTGTCCTCAGGCTGGGGTCGGGCTGGGTCTGCCTCTTCTCAAGGTCCACGTGCGGTGTTCATTACTGACCCCTCAGGCTGGGGGAAAAGGAACCGGATGGCTGGAAGAAGGCTGGTGATGGACTGTCCCTTGAGCTTCTCCCATCCTCTGAGGGTGGCCTCATGTCTCCTCGTGGAATTCAGTCTTTCCCTAAACACACTCATCTGCCCACAAAGGTCTCCTCACCAAACCTTCCCTCTCAAACTTTGCTAGAAACCTGACTTATGCACTCGAAGAGGGTGACGCGTTCGAGAGCCAGGAAGCAGATTCTTGTGGTTATGTGGACACGTCCATGTCTCTGTCCTGACGCCTCACTTTGCACCATGGTCTGTGGCTCAGACGTTCCAGTTCCCATCCTGTTACTCAGAACCACTCACAGCCGGGATGATGTGCCCAGTGCCACGAGTCTTCCAAGTAAAGTACCGGAAGCGTGTAGAAAAGAGACTCTCCAAAGAAACTTGCAGTGTCCCAGGCCTCGAGTGGCTGCAATTAGGGCAGTCAGAGTGGGGCTAAGAGGTGGAGGTCCAAGTGAAGGGGACGTCCAGATGGAAGCCGTGACGTGGAGGGAGCTGCAGAGGCACCCGCGGGCCCTTCTAGCTCCTGTTGTCTCCCGGTGGCTCTTTTCCAGGAAGAGCATCCTTCTGCTGTGGCTCAAGGTGCAGCCCGGGGAGCAGGTGTCGCCAGCTGCCTGCTCCTCCAGAAGCCCCGCCCCACCCTGTGGCGACGTCTGCTACGTCTCTGTTGCCTTTACCTCTACAAAGGGTTAAGACATCACCCTACAGCTAAACGATAGCCCACTTGGTCGTGTTTTTCATCTAAATAAGCACTCCCAGCACAGGCGTTTTGAGCGAATGAGTAGAAAGAAGGAAGAAAGTTGTTATGAGCTGGAAAGCCCAGACCGTGCAGGTGCAGACAGCCTCAAACGTTCTTTGGGTCTAAAACAGTCTCAGGGGTCAGCATATGGGATGGACAAGACTTAACCTTCCGGCAGCTTGAAACTTCTCGTTTCTTTCCTTTGGTTCTGTAGGGTTAGTACAGTTTTGTTTTTTCTCTTTTTAAGTAAAATCTTGGCTCTTCAACTGTATTAAGAGGAATGAAGAGAAGGAGTAGTTTTGTCCACGTAGCGCGCTGGAGGAGAGAGCGCATTGCCTCCTGGGGCTGTCGGGTTGAGGCAGGAGTCTGGGGGTGACGTGGCCACCCCGGGGCCGTTTCCCCCAGGAGACTGTGACTTCATCACCAGAGAGACCCCAGGCACTGAGAGCAGAGTGGTGGTGCCGAGCCTGGGTCTTGTCTGCCTGTCAGCATAGGCTGGGCTCTGCCGTGGAAAGAGACAATCCCGGGCACCATACCTTACAAGCGCAAAGGCTCATCTTGTTTTTCTCAGATCTCTGCGGGCTCTGCTCACTACAGGGTCCAGGCTGGTGGAGCCGCCAGTCCCTAAAGGTGGCAGTTGCCACTCACGCAGGGAAGAAGGAGAGAACTCAGAAGCGTCCTCTGCCCCATCAGCTCGGTGCTTTGTGACCACCTAGGAGGTGGGATAGGGAGGGTGGGAGGGAGACGCAAGAGGGAGGGGATATGGGGCTATATGTGTATGTATAGCTGATTCACTTTGTTATAAAGCAGAAACTAATACAGCATTGTAAGGCAATTATACCCCAATAAAGATGTTAAAAAACAGAAAAGAAGCGTCCTCCTCCTGAAAACCTGTTCTCAGCCCACAGACCCGTGTCCCCAGAATCGCCGCGTGGCCCCGCCCAGCCCCGAGGGGAGCAGACCCACGGTCCTCACACGTGGCGGGAGGGAGGAGGCAGGCACAGGCCCGAGGCTCAAGGGACACGCTGGAGCGCAGAGGTTCCCTGTGCGATGACGTGGTTTGAGGGGGCACCGGGGCCCGGACGTCTTCTCTTCCTGGTGGTCGGTCCACTGGATCCAGGAAGCTGACCTCATGGCCCAGATTTATTCACTGAGTTCTTGCTCTGGGTTCTCTTCTAGGCTCTGTGTCTATGACGAAGACCAGGGCAAACGTCCCTGTCCGTGGAGCTCCCGGCCACGTGAAAGCCCACAGGGCTTTGTCTGCTCGGTCTCCACGTGACCACTGTGCAGGCTGGAGGGGCCGGGTGGCAGGGGCTCCAGGGGCCAAGGGTAAAGGCGGAGAAGGTACAGGGATGGGGACAGCTTGCAGCAGAAGTGACAAAGCTCAGTCTCAGAGAGGCATAACGGGCATAGACACAGGATTTTAGGCAACTGTGGGCATTGCGATATAGGAGGAGGAGATCCAGTGCTGGTCCCCCAGGGCTGATGTTTCCTGGTCAACAGATGGGACGATCAGTGCCCCCAAGGGTGCTTGTGTCCTAGTCCTTCACGGGTTCAGAGCCGGAGTAGGAAGGATGCGGGCGTTAAAGCAATTGACCTGACTGCCCCCTACCTACCATATGGGTAAGGACACGTCTGCCCTTGGTGAGTCCTGGTGATGCGGTCCCTCACGCTTCTACTCACTTCATGGAAAGGTAGTCCAGGTGTGCCCGCCGTGAGGTCCAGCACCTTCCTCCTGACTGGGTGACTTCCGGAACCCCAGCCCCTGAGGGTGACACACAGACACCTCACTCCTGTGTCTTCTGGGCTGGTACCTCTGTGAACGCCGCCTGTGCACCACCCGTCACACACCCTCCCCACAACCCTCCAAAGTTCCTATTTGGAAACAAACTGCTGAAAAAACATTGCTCAGTTAACATCATTAAATACATGTTGCTCCGTATCACGTCCAAGCTGGTGGGGGTTTTGCCCAATCAGACCCTCAGAAGAGCTTTGCCTTATTTTTTTCAAAGTGAAAAATACACTAAGTCCTTGGTTTCCTCTCATTGCCCCCTTGCTTTAAAAAGCTTAGCAATAATCCAAGATCTAAATGATTGTCTTTTAGGAAAAAGTATGTTTTCCTCTGGCAATGGACATAGTGAAAGGTATAATGATACATAAATCAGATTGTGTCTGACGCAGCTTAAACAGATCATGCTTTCTACTTGCCTTTATCAAATCTGTCATGAGAGAAAATGACAGTATTTCTCTTATGGCAGTCCTCATAAAAAATATAAAAATAAAAATTGTCATTTAAATGACTTCACCAAGTATGTCCGTATAATTACCCAGCACAGTCTCCTTACGTTATAGGTGCCCATCAATTAAATAGATCCAGGATCGTGCAGCAAAGGTCTGCGAGTGAGTGTATTGATTCTCATCGTACAAAAGAAAAACCGCGAACCTGATGCGCTGCACCATCGCGGGCCTGTAACTGGATTCCTTGTGGACGGTGGGCCCATTTTGTTTAGCTCCGAGGATATGACAGAAACCGTATATCTCTGCATTACACATGCCCTATCTGTCAATCGGAGCAAATGGCTGGATACTTTCTGCTTCTAATTACAAAAGCAGCCAATAATTGGAGTAGTTTTTTTCATATGGATCCTCTGTCGTCTGGTGTGTCAATAGCCTGGCTTCCCCAGAGCCTAGACGTGCACTGGCAGGTGCCCTTGAGAAAGATTTTGCTGTTATTTAAAGTCAATAGAGTTTCCGTACTCTCTGCCTTTATTCCTTGTGTTTGTGCCTCTCCACCCTCAACAAGGGTATCTGTTTCTTTCAGAGAAAGTGGTTATTTGAGAAGAAAATATGAATTAAAGAACAGATTTTCCTGTTCAAATATTGGACCAATTGTGTTTATGGTTTTCAAAACCCGAAGAGAACTCACCTTGTGGTAGCTTCCAGCACACTGGAATTATATTTCACTTGCCTTAGGATGAAGCTCACAAGATATAAATCAGAAAATCATCCCATGAGAATTCTCCCCTAAACACACAGCTGGGAGTTTCAACAGAGACAAGACAAAGGAAACAGCCCTGTCTGTTGAGCCAAAGAACTGGTTCTACCTGAGCTCCCAGGCCAACCCCAATCCTGGGCTGGGAGACATCCAGGAAATGTGAATCTGTCCCAGGAAAGTCCCAGCTCTAGAGATTCTGGGTCAAAGGTAAGCAGGGTTCATTAACACAAGACTATGCAGAGTCTTCAATACTGAAGAGCGTGTGTGAGTCTCCAGAAGAAGAATGGGGTCTTCAGCATTTCCCGAACATTCTTGATCACTGAACACTGTATTCTCCAGGGCATCTCAGTAAACACATTTGTAAACACTGCTGACCTAGAAGGTTCGAGCGTCCGTTTTCCTGCTTTCCATCCGGGATCGTGAATGAGTCCCCACCGTAGACACAGAGACTGAGGGTCTGCTACTATTCACAGTATTCCCCAAAATTGATTCCCCCAAATCCACCACCAGATGGATGGACAAATCGGAGTGTGTCCATACAACAGGATAGTATCCACCATGAAAAGGGATGAACCCTGAAGACATGCTGAGTGACAGAGGCCAGGCACAAAGACCACATTCTGTACGATTCTGCTTATGTGAAATGTGCGGACGGGGAAACGCTACAGAGACAGAATCCACTCGTGGTGGCCGGGCTGGAAGAGCCCTCTCGCCCTGGACCCCAGGGCGGAAAGACAGAGCGCCCACTAACCCACAGCCAGTGCATGTTTGCAAACCACGGAAATGGGGGCTTTTGTTCCGCAGCAAAACTTGGTAAGAGCTCACCGATGCAGAAGTGATGTCATGGCCAACCTCAGGTCTTCTGGTCCATGACTGACACTTACCCCCTGCGGTCAGTCACTTCATTTCGTGGAATGCCATCAACCACTCATCCACTGCTAAGTGGGATGTGGACACTTTCACGGGATCTGAACACAGGCTGGGCTGCTCTCTGGTGTTGAGACTGCTGGTTCCCCCACACAAACCATGGCAGAGGGAGGGGCGTTTTGACCTTGGTCTGAGTTCCATCCCTTGTTCTGGGTTCTGAGGCATTAGGGTGGTAGGTAAGGTGTGACAAAGGTGTCTCCTGGAACAGCCACGACTGTGGACAGGTGAAGAGAGCAGGAAGCAGGGCCGGGCCAGGCTTCTAGGGGAGGGGGTCGCCTGGAAGGACTGAAAGGCTCCGTCCCTGGAGCCACGTCCCCACCCTTGCTTTGCTTCCTCTGCCCCGACAGGTCGCCTCTGTTTCTGCTCTGCAGAGTAGGAAGCTGGGGCTCGGGCTGTCCTCCTAACTGGTCTCAAACCAAACAGCCGGGGGAGCAGCCCAGCTCCAGCGCTTTCCCCTGCCCATCCCAGCTCCCCCCGCCCTCCAGGGTGAGTTTGAGTGAAAATCAGGGTCCTTCCTGATCTAGAAGCTTCTATGTGAGCTGGGAGGAGGGTGGTTCCCAGGCTCCAACCAGGCTGAGGCTGAGGCAATTGGTCCTAACATCCCTTGAGGGCTGGTCGGGACCCTCCTCCAAGTGCAGGGAGGAGACAGGGCTCCTTGTCTCAGGCGTCTGCAGTGAAGGAGCCCTGGGCCCAGCTCTGGCCCCTTCCTGGCTCTTCTCTGTCCCGAGCCTGTGGCCAGTCTTGCCAGTGACCCTGCCACCCAGACGCCTCCTAGCAGAGCCAGCGACACCGTCATTTATTTATTTATTTATTATTTTTATTTATTTATTTTTTGCGGTACGCGGGCCTCTCACTGCTGTGGCCTCTCCCGCTGCAGAGCACAGGCTCCGGACGCGCAGGCTCAGCGGCCATGGCTCACGGGCCCAGCCACTCCGTGGCACGTGGGATCTTCCCGGACCGGGGCACGAACCCGTGTCCCCTGCATCGGCAGACGGACTCTCAACCACTGTGCCACCACCCCTTCAAACTATTTTAATTCCTCTTCTGTGCGTGTCACTGGAATTGGTCTCTGTGCTTGGAGTAACATTTTTTTTTTAATTTAAGATGAGTTAGTTTATTGCTAAACCAGATAAACAAAGAGCTTTATGTAATACATAATAAATTATTTCTTTTTTTCAACTCTTTTTGAACCCTAAGAGAAGGAAATCTAAGCTGCTCTTATCTGTGTTCGGTGATGAATACCTGATACTTCAGTCAAATGGACAGTTTTGTTTTACGCCAGGTCTGAAGATGCCAGGTGGCTTGTACTTTTTGACGTGCAGTATATCCCATGGCTCAATCTCATACAGGCTCACTGGACCAAGCTGCGTAGTAAACCTGCAGAATTGAGATGCGAGGCTTTGCAGAAACACCCATGGAAAAGGCCAGCTGGTGTGGGCACCGGGCAGACAGCTGGCCCTCGTGCCCTGGCATCCACCCTCCTCGCAAACAGGGAGTCCTGCTTTTTCTACTCAGATCTGGAGGCCGTGGTCTCTTGGCCACAAAGTGCGACCGAGATTAGAGCCCACATGTGCTGACAGGCCAGGCACTACCTTATATCCGTCACACGCGGTCTCCTGTGGTCTCTGTGCCTAGAGAGATGCTTAAGACGCTGCTGTAGTGATGAGGTGCCCTTTGCTCTTTACAGCGCAAACCTCTCTGCCCTTTTGCAAAAACAGAGCCCGCAGACAGGCTGGTCATCTCTGCGTCATCCGCTGGGATATTGGAGGTGAACCTGTGTCCTCGAATTGCCAGGACAATGTGTGCCCTTTGACCTCTTTTTGTAAAGATGTCCCTGTCCTGCACACCCTGCAGGGAGCTAAGAGCCATAGCGCCTATGTCTTTATCCTTCAAGCGGGCCTCTGAGCGAGGCTGATTGGAAGCTGCCTTCTCCCTGGTGAGCAGCTGCAGACGCTGAGCTCCCAAGCCCCAGACAGCGGCACCTTCTGACCCACCCAGGCATTCCCTGTGGACAGACCCTCCCCTGGGGGCGATGGTCAGTGCCGTGACATGGTCCACATGCTCTGATGCAGCGCATTAGCAGAGACCCTAACCCGGGAACCGAAGCTTTAGTTTATTTTCCATCTGAGTTAGAAATTCTAGTTTATGCCTCTCACGGGTCGGTGAAAGTTCTCATTTCTTTCACGAGGCCTCAGATATACGGGGCAGGGCTGATGGGATCAGATGCGAACATTTGTTTCCTATGCAATCAACAAACCCTGTGTAAACATCCTCAGTGTGGAAGGCGTCCAAGTCTTCCTCGAGAACTCAGTTGGCTTTTTTTCTCTTCTTTTGGGAGGAATGAATCCAGTGTGGATGCCAGTACGTTTTTGGATGTACACATCAGCAAGTCTTGGACAGAGTAAAGGGAGAGCCGCAGAGTTCTGATGCCTGTTTGTTTCCCAGGGACGTGGGGATGTGGAAAAAAAGCCTGAGGATTTTTGAAGACGTACAGACATTTTCACAAACCAAAGCTCCTACCTGACTCTCAGTCCATCCGTCACGTTCTCCTCAATGTCGTGTTAATTCTTAATTCTACAAGATACGCAAATGGAGGACTTGGGGAAACTGAACAATGAAATCTTCGTTGAGTACAAAGTTAGAGGGTTTCCTGTCACCTCATCCGGTGACTCGGTGATAAAGCTCCTCTATGGCTTCCCACCCGCGTCTTCAGCCAATACTTTACATGTTCGACGGTTGCCTCAGGATGAGCAGAGGGTTGGGTGGCTTGATGCTGTGGGTCGACCACTTGGTTATGTCACATTTCTTTAAAAGCTCATTTAAATGATGAGTAGAACTGAAAAACTTTCAAAATTCAACGAAACTGCTTTCAGTCCTAAACTTTATTTGTACATTTGAAACACGAGCATGCTTTTCCTTCCCTCAAGAGGCTGCACAATTTGGGGTTTTGTCTGAGTGTAGATCGTAGGGCAGGAAAGAGCTCTCCCTGCTTCAGCATTTATAACTTCTTGGATATTTCCTTTTTTTTTTTTCCCTTGGAATATGTTTAGACAAATGGACCTTCTGGGCCTGTCTTTGCCTCTCTGACACAATGGAGAGCTGTGTCTTGAAGGGCCAAGGCAACGCTTCTCAATCTTGGCATGTAAATTAATTGCTAAATCACAAGGCAATTTCTATGGAATTGCATTCGAATGCAAGATTACTAATGAAGGAATTAATCAAGATTAATTTTATTATAATGAATACCAAAGGATCTAATTATGATTGGCTGCTTGTTCTCGAGAGGGGCCGTATAAATGTTCACACTTTTGGTGAATTCCTTGACTTACATCGCATACTCGAGGGAGTCTTTCTTCACTAACTCTATGTGTCATGCGGGAGAGATTTCGGCAGGAACTTCTCATTTAGGATTTAATTTCCTTGCTAGACTTCCCATCCCTGGAGGGGGTCCGCAGCTAATGAATTGATGAGAAAATATATGAATTTTATATTTGGAAAATAAAGGTCCAAATGTGCGGAAGGCCTCTCTCTTTTCGGTGATATTTCTCTCATTAAATTAGTTTGACATCTTTAAGAGAATTAATTCACAATGACATGAGGGATGTTCTGGAAAATGGCCGGGTTTCTTTCAGTCTGAGTTAGTGAGATTATGGGCTGGTTATATTTTAAAGCACCCTTTAAATTTACTCCACGGAGGTCTTAAAACTCTGCATAACACGCAAATAAAAGCGTAAGGGCACTTTCTCCAAAGGTGCTATTTTCTGTATCTCCCTAACTGAAAATGAGACTATTGATAAATTAAAAATAGCATTGGGCTTGAGATTGGTACCAGGATCATTTACTGGTGCGTCGCATCCTCGGGCCACCTGCCCCAGCTCCCTTCAACTTTTGCTGGCCAACAGCATCTATTTCCCTTCTGTTTCCTCAGCCCCTGCTCAGTCCTCCCCTCTGCAATTATGTCAGGACATCCTTGAGAACATGTTCCCTACATCAGCAAAGGGCCAGAACTAGATGCTGTCTTTTCATTATTATTATTTTAATGTTTATGGCAGCTTTATTAATATTTTTTGATGTTTACTTTATATTGGAGTATAGTTGATTAACAATGTTGTGTTAGTTTCACGTGCACAGCACAGTGATTCAGTTACACGTATACATGTATCTACTCTTTTCCAAGTTCTTTTCCCATTTAGGTTATTACAGAAGATTGAGCAGAGTTCCCTGTGCTGTACAGTAGGTCCTTGTTTTTCATTCTGATACATTTGATGTTAAGAAATAACCCCCTTCCTTGGAGCTGTCCTTTCCCTTAGCTGCCTTTCCTTCCTTGTCTACTCCTTTCCAATTCCATCCCTGGGCTCACAACCTCCTGCTTGCTCCTTAGATGACCTTCCAGGGTTGGGTCTCTTCTTTTCCCTCATTCTTCACATTCTCCATGGACCCTCTCGCCCTCTGATGGCTGGTGACACTCACACACCTTTTCTGCAGCCTGGTCCCTCCCTGATCATCATGGCAATGACCTAGTGATGTCTCACACGTGTCCCTTCACCACCACGTGTCCCTGTCATCAACTGCTCTGTCCCACCCTTACCCGTTCTTTCATTTGGGTCTTGCATCTCTGATTTCCAAATGGTCCAATAGTCTTACCCGGGGTGGAGATACTGATGCCCATGAGAGGGTGCTCCCCCGAAGAGGGTCTGTGTCAACAAAGCCATGTCGTGGGATGACCCTGAGCCTCGAACAAATGACTGCTTTCATTCTTGGTTTAGAACTTCCCGCAATAAACCGGGTTTTTGACGGCTCAACTTCCCTAAGAGCTCGGGTAGTAATCTTGACGTTTTCCCTGGTTACTGTGTTATTGTTTTGGGGGGGAAGGGGTGGGGGAGAAGGGCAACATTTAATTGGGATTATTTGGAAAATTATAAATTTTTAATTATAAATTTTAACATTTAATTATAAATTTATGAGTTTTTGTAATAGCTAGCAATTTCACACTTCTGTAAAACATTTATTAATTTTCATTCTTTAAATATTGCTATGATTTTTAAAAATTATACAACTATTTTGGAAAATGCAAGACCTCAGCCTATGTTAATACATTGCTTTTAAAATAATTATTAATAACCATTGACTGCCAAAAATTTTGCTAGGCAAGTCATATAATTATCTAATTATCTAATCCTCACAAAAGTCTGCTTTTTAATCCTGGTTTGATATGCATACGCTGGAGCTAAGGAAGCTTTGATATTTTGCCCAAGGTCTCACTGACAGATAGCCAGGATTCTAGGCTGTCACATTTAAAAACTCTTTGCTTTTCCCACTATAACTGCTGCCTTTTATAGAGATTCTACCAAAAAAATCAACTTTACCTCCATTAACATCAACTTTCCCTGACTGTACTATTTATAAACACTACATTTGCATAATTTTCCAAATGATCCCATGCTCTAGGAGACAAATGTTTTAATAAACGAATTTCAGAGTTTCATGCTTTTCTCATCAACCCCGCTGTAGATAGCAAGTTTTCAGTCTATGGATTGAGGCAATCCCTAGTTTTCCTTCACACTTTTTTCGGCAAATATTAACAAGTTTCAATTTACATTTATACCCCTTTTCGTCAGGAAAAAGTATCCATGTGTAGTGATGTAACACTCGTTGAAGAAAGAAGAGCCCATATTTTGTGCCTAATATATTCCCCGAATATAAATCGAACCAAGATTATTATAGAGCAGCCTGAGCGAAGTCATCTATTTTTTTTTTTTTTTTTGCGGTACACGGGCCCCTCACCACTGCGGCCTCTCCCGCTGCGTAGCACAGGCTCTGGATGCACAGGCCCAGCCGCTCCGCAGAATGTGGGATCCTCCCGGACCAGGGCACGAACCCGCGTCCCCTGCATCGGCAGGCGGACCCCCAACCGCTGCGCCACCAGGGAAGCCCGAAGTCATCTATTTTTTAAGCAAGTAATTTTTCACTGGGAGAAAAGAAAGAAGGGCGTGGCTTTGGAGATTAGCTTGCGTGATGGTAAGCAAGAGAGGAAAATCAGATGAGGCAGATGCCAGAGAAGGTTCAGGCAACAGGGGCAAGTAAACAAGTTCTTCCCTCCAGGAAATGTTGGTTAGTTTAATTTTTAAACCAGGTTATTCAATGACAATCTCCTTCTTAATCTGTGGCTATTCCACAGCACCACCCTTTCCAGCCCCAACCTCGACAGAACTAACATTTCCTGGAAATTAAGGCAAAATCTCTCCTGGTTCAGGCTATCTGGGCCTCCTCCTTACATTTTATTTCTACAGGTACCAACTAATTCTCCACCATGGATTCTCTCGAACGGCCATTAAAAGCAACTGAAATTCTAATTAGAAACACAACATAAGAACTTAATCGGGCCTACTTTGGTGGAATTCGTCCTTGCTAAGATGAGGTTGAAAGCTGAGTAGTAGGATCTGTCAACCTCAGAAAACAACCTACAGTGGAGCCTTCTTCATCACAATCTGAAAATAGTTTTCTGGCAAGTTCAGGGGAAGAGAGAGTGAGCTCGCTGAGTAATCCTGCCCCAGAGAAGAGCCCCCTTCTTAGTATTCCCACCACCACTTAGGTTCCTAAATCCATCTTTTCCCCAAATGCACGCTATTTCCCAAGGAGGCATAACATAAGAAGTGGTTTGGCTTCCAGGCAGGCGATACAATGGGCTTCGCCAGGTGAGCAAAGCTGGAGGCAGAGTCAAGACATAGAGGGGCCACCGGGAAACACGCAAGAGACTTGAGTTTACACACTCTTTTAGTTATATTTTTAAATATTGCGTTCAATATGTTCCGGCAGCTTCCAGACACTGTGTAACGTTAAGTCTCTTAAAAAGTAAGAGGTTCAATTTTCAATCTGAAGAAGTTACGAGAAATATGCCAGAGTGTCCAAAGAATCTAGAAACACAGGGCAGATGGTGTGCGTTTATCAGATTAACAAACAGACCCACCATTTTAACTGTAGGGTACTTTCCTGGAGAAGATGTCCAGAGCACAAGGACAAACACGCTGAGCTATAATTTGGAAATGTCACTCACACACGCCTTAACCTGAGTTTGTCAAATGTCTGCTGACGTTCTGTGCACCCCAGTTAGTCTTCCCTCTGGTGGGAAAATGTAAACGACGTAACAAACACTGTACGACCAGCGGCTTGTGAGTTTTAGCTCTCAGTCTTTTACCTACACCTAATTCTAGTTGAAGGGACTTGGATACCACCGTAGACAAGGATCTAAAACACCGCTGAGTGCCCTCAAGGACAGAACCGCTGGGTCAGGCCAGGCCCCTGGAGCTGATTTGAGGCTGAGGACGCACATCTGTCTCCATGGCAGCAGCAGCATCTTCCAGGACTGCAGGAGTGACGGGTGTGGCAGGGTCAGAGGACTCAGCGTGAGTGGAGATGTGTGAATACGTACATCCTGATGTACGTCTCAGATTTTCGGATGAGGAGACAAAGGAGGTTCCGAAAAATAAGGCAGCTGATCCACCTTGTTGCCCTCAAGTCGAGTCCACAGTCATGGGACTCCACTGGGTCAGCACAACTGGTCCCCAAGGAACAAACTCAAGGTTATCATTTTTGCCTCCGACTCTGGACCGCAAACTACAGCTGACAAAAGTGGATTCGAATGACTTCCTTTAATAATGCCTCCAGGAGTGTGTATATTACCAACCACAGCTTCTAGAGTTTCAGATCCAAGGAAGCAGCCTCTCAAAGGTGAGAACTAAGTACCATGTTCCTGAATCCCATGTGAGCCCACATCCTAAAAACAGGAAACCAGGAATCCAAGGGCTCAACCTGCGTCTGGCGACTGTTGTATGGACTTTCACATAACACTGAGAATCTCCCAGCCTGCCTCACACTATAGATGCAGGCATTGTGTCCAAGTCTAAACAAACCATGAAAAGGACCACATTTAGCGGATTTTAAAGCAGTGTTGGCTCAAACACGTTTCTCTGGTTGAGCCAATGTCAGGTCTGCCCCTAACTTTACAGGCCAGGTACAAAGGTAACCCACTCTGCTGTATCTTTGCATAGCAGAAGTTAGATATCAAGACAAAAACCTAACAAATAAAATACATTCTATTGCCCCACTTGCTGAAGGCAGACCAGGGAGACAAAGTATTACCTGGGGGGCTGGTGGGAGGTGAGAAATTGGGTCAGGCTTTCATTCAGGATGAGGGTTCTTTCTTTCTCCCTGACTTAACAAGATGCTTGCTACACTGGGGTGAGGGGCAGTGTGCAGGCCTAACAAGGATGGACACTTAGGGCTCAGGGTTTGGTCAGGGGGATGGTCAGGGAGGATCACCGGTCAATCATGAGCCCAGACCCAATAGGCAGCCAGCTTCTGATTCCATGGTTCCGGCGTGGGGTGTGGGGGGGTCCAGGATATGTGTTTCTTGCAGGGTCCCGGGTGATTCCCCGGGAATCAGGCTTTGGAGGTGACTTTGTCTGAAATGCCGAATCCTGGCTTTGCTTTCGGGATCTGCTGTGAGCTTCATCGTGATACTGATTTCAGGTATGTAGAGTGGATGGGAGATGCTCCACGGCAGGGCCGGCAGGTGGGGAGAGCACTGCATGCTTTCTCTCCAACCTTCACTGCTGCGGGTCAGACGGGGTGGAAGGGACTTTCTCCCCCTGCCCCCTGCCAGCCCCACCCCATGTGTCCCTGCCACAGACGCTGGATGCTGGACCGCAGACTGAAAGGTCAGCCCCTTTCCGCCTCCCCTTCTGCATGAGGGAAAGTTCACTGTCAGAGACAAAACTGAGGGGAAATTCTCTAAAGATCTTTTGATGGAAGCAGAACACAGTTATATTTCAGTAAAGTGATCTTTATTTAGTCAACCTGGGGAAAGCTTTACTGAATCAAGTGTTTGTGTTTTTAAAAAGTTAGAAGCTAAATATACCATTTGATCATTGGAAATTGAAAGCAAATTCAATCTCTAGAGAATGGAGGCAGTCATTTGGAAAGAATAATCACCATATTATAAACATTTTAATATCAAATATTGAGAAGGAAATAAAAATATTTAGACGTCATATTGGTTTTCAAGTATCTTCCGCATTCTCTTCTTTTCTCTTACTCTTCTTTCTTTCTGCATGTGTGGTTAACAAAACAATTAGTATTGACCGAAAGGATATGCACTTATATTTTAAGTGCCTATCAATACTACACATCTAAGCATCTAATGTACTAACAGGATTTGCGGAGGACACATACAGTGCAGTGGTTCATGTTCACAGAGATAAGTAGGCGGCCAGAAAGGAGAGCTTCCCACTGTACATGGGGACAGGGTACCAGCTGGTTGTGGTGAACACATGGTTATTTCCGTCTAGGGGCCACATTACCTCAGGACAATCGGAATAGACGGTCAGATGCAAGGGACTCAGTGAAAGGACCCTGCAGCTCCGGAGGCTTGAGAAACGTGCTTCTATGTACCTCGTTCTAGCGTATCCCTTTCTGCTGGATTGCAGCACAGAATGGTACAACTGGACAAGTCTGGGGAAACTCCACATGTGACAAGGGGAGGTGGGGAAGAACACCTTCTCCTGGACTCTGAAATGTGCTGCTTCCCCTAATCTCTGGCCATCATAATTTCCGATGTTATGAATCATTACTTATCGATCGGCCTAAGTGCACCTCTTGTGCTGTGATAGCAGAGCACGATCCTATCTGCTTCCCAAGCCTCGTGTCTGGGTGAGGCCTATGTAAAAAGCTATCTTTAGCTTCCGAGATTAAATGTAACACCTCACAAGGCATTGTGTTTAGGGGTAGAAATATTACACCGCGGATGTGGCCTCGGCTCGCGTATAAACGAAGCAGGGGTCAAGTGTATACAGGTTACAGAACCGTTAGCGCTGATGGCTTCTGAGGACAGCGGCAGGCCATGACTCACGCTCTGTCCACATGTGCCCCTTGGAAATGAAGTTTCTTAGTTGATGTCCTGCATCACGACTTACAGCGGTTTGCAGCAGAGGGGATACATAGTTCCACTGTAATCTGAGCATGATGTTCCAATGGATTAATTTGGTTTTCTTGTACAGCTACACAAGAGTTTTTGTTGTTTTTTGTTTTTGTTTTTGTTTTTTGCGGTACGCCGGCCTATCACTGCTGTGGCCTCTCCCGCTGCGGAGCACAGGCTCCTGACGCGCAGGCTCAGCAGCCATGGCTCACGGGCCCAGCCGCTCCACGGCATGTGGGATCTTCCCGGACCGGAGCACGAACCCGTGTCCCCTGCATCGGCAGGCGGACTCTCAACCGCTGCGCCACCAGGGAAGCCCCTGCACAAGAGTTTTTGACATGAAAATGTTGTCCTCATTCTATGGAAGAGTAAAACTGCTTGGTTAGCCCTAGAAATTAATGGCCCCATAATAGGAGGAAGCATATAATGGGCTGACCATTTACTCTCAACAAGTGGATTCTACTTTTAAATTCCACACATTTATAGGCAAAAACAAAATAAAGTGAAAACAGACACACAACACACACACACACAGCCCAGACACACTTAAAAGGAGCACGCACATACATTAAAATGTCCAAAGTGATGTCAGAGGCCAGTGTGCTGATGTAGGGGTCCCAGCTGATCATGGAACGGGAACGGGACACTCTGGTTCTGGCTTGCTCTCACTGGTTCCAGCAAACGTCACTCTCATTCAATCAGCCCTTTCCGTAACGATGGATGCCATTGAATCCAAATGAAAGCTCCTTAATCATTGGCACATTGATCTCTTCCCAATACCTTTCTTCCATGTCTTCTTCGGCCCATGAGAACATGAAGAAACTTGGTTGGCAGAAGGAAGAGGGATGGGAATTTCAGAGAGCGACAGGAAGAGATCAGAGAGCTAGAAGATGCGGGTCTACTAGGAGGTGGAATCGGGAAGAGAAAGGTCATTGTCTAGGATGAGAGGGAGGCTGTTCCTTGCAGAAGATTATGGCCAAGGATTCACTGAATCAGCCGGGTAACCTGGAAGGGAGAGGGTGCTTTTCAAGACGACGATTCTGGCTGCTCCTAACTGAAGATGCTGACGAGGAAATATCCCAGGTGCAGAGCAGGCAGGACCCCAACTTCCCTCACGGCTGGAAGGCAGAGCCGTGGAAACCAGAGCTTCTCAGCTTCTCGGATGCCAACTGCCCGGATCTTGTGAAAATTGCCTGTCTGGGTCAGAAGCTCTGGGTGGGGCATGAAATTCCACTTGTCTAACCCACCCCAAGGTAGGTGGATGCTGGTGGTGGCAGGACAACAATTTGAGTAGAAGGGCCTGACTACTCGAGAGAAGGAGAAAATGCAGGTCTTAAACATAAACCTTTAAGGAGACGTATAGATACAACCGTCTTCTAGACTAAGGTGATTCATGGCAGTGCTGCCGCTGATGTTAGCGCAGAAGTTTAGGCTTACGCGCTACAGTTACTTAAGTTCAAAGATCAAAATATTTTACTAGCTCCATTTTATTCATTTTTATCTCCCTTTAGCTCAAGGGCAAGACTTCACTAAAAACAAAATGAATTACTAATGCAGAAATTGACCCTCAGCCTGTCATTTCTTTCTAACATGCAGGAAAATGAGGATTTCCTGTGCTATGAATGTCCTAGAAAAGCGTTTCGGAAGGTGTACCCATCACCACTACAAATTTTAATGTGCCTGTTTATGGAGTTCAGAATATATTTCTTGCTTAAAAGACCGACTCTCTTGAAGAATATTTGGCCACAGAATTAGGAAAGGGACTGAACTATATACATCGCGGTAATTTAAAAAACACAAACTCTACTTTGGGAAGAATTTTTGATAGGAAAAATGTTTGATGTAAAATATAAAGGATCAGAAGTGGTATCGACTTTTGTTCTGGAGGCTCAGGCTATTTGGGGGGAGTCATATATAATGCATCCTCTTTGGTAAGCAATGAAGGACGACGTTTCTCAATCTCTCTCTCTCATTTGAAATACAGTTGAATAATGCAGGGGTTAGGGCACCAACCTTCACGCAGTTGAAAACTCAAGTGTAACTTCTGACTCCCCCAAACCTAACTACTAACAGTTGTTGACCAGAAGCCTCACCGATAACATAAAGTCTATTGACGCATCTTTTGTATCTTGCATGTGTTATGTACTGTATTCTCACAGTAAAGTAAGCTAGAGAAAAGAACCATTATTAAGAAAAACATTAGGAAGAGAAAATACATTATAGTACCTACATGCATCTATGAAAAAAATCCATGTGTAAGTGGACCCGTGCAGTTCAAATCCTTATTGTTCGAGGGTCAGCTGTAAGTATTCAGGGAGAAACTCAGCACTGAGGATGGATGTCTGTCCGGGCACGTGTGTTGCGAATGTCAGAGTTGAACACAGAAACACAATGGGGATTTTCTCTTGACCCTTTCCCGGTCTCCTTTCCCTGCACCGACTCTGAGTCACTCCTCTCTCCCGGGATCCCTGCAGCACCCCCCTACCCTTGCCCAGTTTGCCCAGGCGGTGGTCCGGAGCTCCGGGGGTGACCGGGGAGTGGTCACAAGAAACTCCACTGGAGAAGGAGCCGTGCATCCTGGTCCCCATGCTCTGGCTCTCCAAGGCTCATGGCTATAGGCGAGCCCACACGAAGTGGGCGGGACACGTGTTTTGACAGATGTGGCAGCTTGAGATGCGCAGGCAGCTGGGTATAAATGCAGGCACGTAGAAGGTCCTCGGCTGTTCCAGTCTGTGCCCCGTCAAACTGGCACAGATCATCTGGACTGGACTTGAGGAGGCCAGGGAGGGGGAACTTGGGTGCAAACGAGGGGTCGTGGCCACTCCGTGACCCGGCCTGTGTCAACAGACAAGGCCAGTGTCAGACGGGAATCGAATCAAGACGGATGGGCATCTCCGGGCATGGCTCTGCCTCACTGGGCCCAATTTCATTAAACAGCAAAGAGCTGGTGAGAAAGATGAATAGCGCAGCACTGCCGTAGGGGCGGAAAAATACACCAGAGCAGCTCACAAATAGACAGGAGCTTAGGAAAGCATCGGCCCGGCTGGACGCTGGTCCTAACATCTTCTTAAGCAGAAAGGAGCACAGTCACCTGCTGGCCAGGTGCAGCACTTGGTGCCCAAGGAGAGAGAGGACGAGGATGGGTAGGGTGAGCCTTCCAACGCCCAGGCCAGGGACTCCTGTCTCTGAGGCCCTTCAAGCCTTCCCTCAAGGTTCATAGTTATTTTAATCAAATGTATCCTTATTCTTAATTCTTGGTACGCCCTTCTCCAGAATGAAGTCGCTGGTTGCATCCACGTGTCCCCGGCTGTGCCCTGATTCACTCTGCTCTGCCGTAAGACAGCCTCTTAAAATACATTCATACTAGTGCAGTGTTAAAGGTCTGGGGGCCCCAGGCATGTCTGAGGTCATCAGCACCAGGGTCCACCCGGGGAGGGTCCACCAGGCAGAGCCCAGGGGCTGGTGAAAGCCAGGTTCGGAACCCTGAGCCCCCGATGGAGGACTCACACCTTCTTTCCCGGAAAGTGGCTGGCTCTCCATTACAGATGCACAGACCTTTGGGAAGCTAACTGGGCTATCAGGGTAATTTAGGACTTTTCATAAGCAAAATTGCTTTCAGCGTTTCACAGAAACTCCCGCGGATCTCATCTCTGGGGCTTGCGGACCCCGGTAACCCACGCCAGCTCCCGGCCTGGTTATTCCTGTTCCCAGGCACACGCACAGCACCCTTGGGGACTGAGGGGCAGTGTGATTTGACAGTGGGCCTCGCGGTCACACGTGGAAATCGCCCTAACCAGGTGACTCGGGCACACGGATGCAGCCGCCTGTGGACTGCAGTCAAAGGTTCCTGAGCGCCAGCTCTGGGCTGTTTTCTACCGCTGCCTCTTTCCGGTGTTTTTAACTTTTTTCCAACTTTACTGAGACATAACGGCCATGGGGCATTGTGTACAGAGTGAGGACAACCAGGAGGCTCTGACGACACGCAATTTTCTCCTTAAATAACCTTAGATCCAGAACTACATGCGAAGAAATGATCGACCTTACCCTTGACCTTATGCGTCAAGCACGTACCGACCAGCCTCACGAGGTTCCTGAAGCAACATGGGGTGTCACGCCTTCGCAGCGCGACGCAGGTGTGGGCCGGACGGGGATCATGTTGGCGTGCCGAGGCAGAGAGGGACATGGCTGAGCCACGCGTGGACGGTGACACCCCCTCCAGGTCCCCCCAGCCTCTCTCTGCAGCATCCTCCGTAGCTGTGTGCTCTTATCCCCCTAAAACGGAAACTTCACCCTGCCCCAGTCTGAATCCCACGCTGGCTCAGGCCGCCAGGGCTGGGAGGCTCCCTGGGGCCACCTCGTGCAGAGAGTCCCAGCCGTGCAGGTGGGAAGCCGTCAGCCCCCAGGAGCTCGTCTGCACCAGGTGATGGGAGAAGCCTGCCCCAGCTTGGGGTCCAAGGTCAGGAGAGGCCCCAGGGTGAGAGCAGAGGGGGCCTGGGGGCTCCAAGGCTGAGGCTTTTGTTGGAGACAACCTGCCCGCAGCTCCCAAGGGCTGGCCGGGGTCCACGTGCCCTTTCACGACTGACCCTGTGTCAGTTTCCTGATCTTTAAAATGGGCACAAGGAATATTTAAAAAGAGAACTGAGTAAATGTAAAGAATTCAGCGCAGCGCGGGCGGCCCACGAGGGCAGCTCCTCCCCACGTCACCCTCTCCTACAAATCCTGCCCCTTCCAGAGCCAGTGGTTTCACAACAGGACGACCCTGGTGTCTCAGCAAACACTGGTCCCCGTCTCCACCGCCTTCCCTTCTCCAGAATGAATCCTCCAGTGTTTATCTTCCTCCCCGTTTTGTGTTTTCCTCGTAGGTGGTGCTTACCCAGATTCCAGTACCTATAAAAACGCTTCACAGTTCATTGATTATGACCACGTCTGGCCACACTCTCACATGAGACTGTGATCTCTCATCTTTGTAGTATAAAACCAGGGTTCAATTTACTGTTTACCAGGAGGAAAGAGTGGACAATATTTTTAGTAAGAAGTTCATGTGTTTTAAAAATCCAGTCTTAAATGTCTACAGAGAAACCACTAGCCACGCCTTTTGACTCAGGGCAGAAGCACCCTTATTCCCACCCCACCCTACCCCCCCCCAAAAAAAATTTCATTTTTAACACCCTGGAGCGGCCACCATTAGAAATTCATTTCTTTCAGTTAAGAAATTGCTCCTGTTAAAATGCAAAACTCCTAAGAAACTTCACACATTAAGTACTTACCAGTACTTAACATCTCATCAGGATTTAGTTGATCAGATCTTCTTTATTAAAGACCTAGCAGCTCCTGTGAACCCAGGGGACAGAAACTTCTCAAGGGCAGGGGCTTGGCTCTTTCAATGCAGGGCATGGCCAAGGAAGAAATAGGTATTTATTGAATGAATGAGGGATGAATGAATGAATGAACAAACGAATGACTCCATGTCATAAATAGTAAAATGGAAAGAGCCCGAGTTCGTGCTTCAGTTTGATGGTGGATTAATAAGAATTCTGGGAAGCTCTTTCCATGCACACAGCAAGAGTAATTTACAAATCGCTGTGGGAGAAACCTGGGCCTTTCCTTCTCCAAGGATGGGATAGGCAGTTCGGTCCTCACTTTGGATATTAGGACTTTGGGGCTCCTGCGACAAACGCGCCCCTTGATTTTTAGTCTGGTTGCGGCCAGACGCGGAGCCCCTCCTCCCTCAGGGGGGGCATGGGGGTAACACAAAGGGCCTTTGAGAGGAAGGTGCTGGGCCTGCAGTGGAGCCAGGCCAGGCTGGCTGTGACGTTCTTTAGTGTTTCAGGCAAAGCACAGTTTTTTATTTTTAGTGAGTATCTAGAAGAACTTACCTTAAAGGTCAGTGGGACTAACCTCAGGAATTCCGTGTTTTATCCCAGGAGAGGAAGAGGTGAGAAGAGAAGCAAAACCATAAACATCGGCCTTTCGAGCTGCATGTGACTGAAACCGGTTGTGTGGGATCCTGTCTCACTTCCCACTTTCCCTGCATGCCCAGCAGGGCCCAAAATCAACGTCAAGGTCATGCATGTCGTCCACGGCCACGGCACTTAGAACCCGATTATTTCTAATTTCTTGGTAAATTTCACAATCCCTAAAAGTCGTGTTGAAATGGACTTCCTCGTGGCGGCAACAAAGAGCTCCATCATCCTCGGTGTCATTCATCTCACTGGTTCCCTTACAAGGATACAATGGATCCCGTCTTTCCCTTTCTGTGTCTAACCTTCCCCGCTCCCAAAACATAAAACATCTATCTGCTGACAGAAAAAGAAAGCTTGCTTGGAAAGGCAGAGTGGATTTACCCCCAGAAAGAAGTAGGTTTCTGAAGGCAAGCTTTCTAGGAAGAGGGTAGGGGCCCTGCGGAGAAGAGGGAAGGGGTGGAGCTGGCAGCAGGTGGGCATCTGGGCCAGGTGAGCGCGGCCAGAACAGAAACTCCAGGGCGAGTGGCCCGGGAGGGAAGGGCAGCAACTAAATGCTGCTGGCTCTTAGCTATTTCTTCCTCTGAGTTCTGATCGTGTTGTAAGCCTCTGAAGACAGATTCTCTTTGGAGTGGGTGTGGTTTTAACGTGAGTAACAAAACAACTACCCCCGGCCGTGAGTCCTGGAATCTTGGTTGGGTACTGTGCTGGGTGGCACGCACATGACCGTTTTCCATGAGGCCCCACTGCTTTTGTGAGTTTCTCAAAAGGATCCATGATTTTTCTTTTTTAATTTTAAGAGGTGACTTGAGCAAAAATTGACGTGTGTTGGGCAGCGCCCCATCTAACAGCTAGAAGGGAGCTCCAAGGAGCTGACAAACTAAAACACTTTTATAGCCAGACGGAAGCTAGAGCAACGTTGTACTAGGCCAGAAAAGCAGGTTGGTTATTATGAGGTTACTTTTCTTTTCTTTATTTCTTTTTTTAATTTTATTGAAATATAGCTGATTTACAGTGTTGTGTAAGGATCCATGATTAAAACTCACATACAAACAAACAAGTTTCACTAAATGTGGGATGTTTAAAGGTTCTACTTTACCTTAAGCTGATTGGCTGACTTTTGCTAAAAGTTATTAATAAAAATTAATTAAAAGTGCTATGATTGAGGATTTATCAGTGTAACCTTTGTTTCCCGCCCCCCGCTCTGGGCTGTAAGCCAGCGAAGGCCAAGAACATTGTTCCAGTCGATCTTGTGTGTATCATGATGGCCCTTCAGAGGATACGCATCATAGGACACGGCCTCCTCGGATACCCCCTACCCCCCGACCCCCTTATGGAGGTAACGCAGACGGCTGGTTTCTACCTTCTTCACGACGTTTCACTTAGGCCTAAACTCCTTTCGGGGGCAAAGCCCCAAACCCTAAATTCACCGCAGAGTCTGTGTGAACGTTGGTTGGGACCCGTTCCTTGCAGGTGAGCCCTTTCGTGTGGATGTGAGCGGACAGGCCAAGGGCAGGGGTCCCCGCTTCCAGGGGAATCTACCTCCCCCCCGAACTTTGCTCCATCTACTGCCCTCAGTTAAATCCCCGTTCTATGCGCTGTTTAAAAACATGAAAACAAAACTTAGCAGGATGTGAGCAAACATTCCTTGCAGCCCGTGAGCAGAACCGCGCTCCAGTAAGCAGGAGCATCTCTAGCTGGGATGCTGCCCTCAAGAAACACGTGGGCGCCCAGTTCGGCTCAGTAGCACGTCAATCTCCATCTGTGGGCTGGCCCGGTGCCCTCTCGCAGGTCGCTGGGCCCCAGGACAGGGCTGCCAACAGCCCTCGGAGGCAGGCAGATTCCAGAACAAGGCCGAGAAGTGTCCTCCACGCCGCTGGAATATGTGAACACTGGGCACCCACGTGGCTGACCTCTCCTGAGGGGGGTCCATTTTCACCCATGGAGACATTGAGGTTTCATTTATTTATTTATTTATTTGTCTGCTTTTTCCTTTAAATCTCTTTGCCGTCCCACCCTCCTTTTTGTTAAAAGATCACTTCCACCCTTGGAATGTGTGAAGTAGATCACCAGAAGCACAGAAAAACAAACACCATGTGAAACAGATGTTTCTCTGTTTAATCGAGGAATCGTATGATACCTTATAGCGTTAGCGGAGGTGTCAGAACTACTGAAATGAGCTGTGATGTCATGTGCAAAGGTGAAGATATAAAAAGACAGCTGAAGTCAGTGCATTTCTTCAGAGCTGAAAGAGAATACATTTCTTAAGAATGAGTGAATGTCTTCAAGGAACAGAATTCTAACTCATGGGTTTGGTTTTCAACCAGGAAGGCTATGCCACAAGGGGGTGAGTGATTAAACTTCACAGGCCCTCTACCCCTGGCTGAGGGCACGTCCAGCCATCAGGCCCGTCCACTGCCCACCCTCACGGGCTCAGACAACACTTCCAATCTTTTGTAGTTTTGAAACTTGCTTCCAAAAGCCACTTCGTCCTATAAACAATCTTAGCATTTAAGGTGAGAATAGCATATTATCACTCAAGAATAGCAAGTAACATTCATGGGGAGAATATGAGAAAAATTTGGCTTTGGGAAAAACAATTAGTAAGCTATTCAGCCTTAAAATTTGTCAGATTCTTAGGAAACAGGTAATAAATGCTTAAGATGAAATTCTTGGTAGAAAACGCACATACAAATTAAGTGTGTGTGTGCACACACTTGCCTATGTGCTGCTCGTGTGTGAATTGAGATGGGCAGTAAATACTCCAGGCTAAATGGAGCTATATCAGAGTGTTTGGGTTTTTTAAAGCTAAAACGTGATATTAAAAAATCACTTTAGAGAGACAGCCCACCTTCCTTTCTTCCCTAAGAAAATTATAGTAGTTAAAATTTAGTGGGAAACAAAGGAATTGCTGTATGATTGTGAAAGTCTTGTAAACATATCTTAAATTTGTGAGATTATAATCTTGCAGATTTTGAATTCAATTCAGTCATGAAAAAAAGTACTAGCTCCAGGCCTGAATGACGACAGCACAGTGAGGAAAGAATCAGAACAGAACGGGAACCTAGTAGCTCTAATATTCTTTACATCTGTCAAACAGGGTCTTTAATCGATAGGAACATCCAAGGTTTTCATTTCACACTTCATAAAATCATTTGTCCTTGAACACGTGTTTAAGTGATAGTTTTACAATATTTACAGGGCAAACAACAAACAAATCAACAAAAAAAGTCATGGTCAAAGTAAATAACTCAAATGGATTTGACCATTCTAGGGCACGGAGAATTGACAATGTTCATTTTAAAAACAGAAGATGAAAGACAAGGGATGTGACCTTCAGCACATTTGCATCTTTGAAACTCAGTTTTCTCACCTATAAAATGGGGATAATACTACCCACTCTGCAGGTTTATCTCACAAATTAGATGACTCATTCCTTCATTCAGCTAAGATTTATTGAGTCCCTATTATGTGTTAGGCAGTCTTAGAGATGCAGCCCTTCCAACTGCGGAAAAGGCTGACAAGGTCCCTTCCAATGCGGGGCTTGCTCCCTGGTGGGGAGACAGACCCTGAGCCTGCTACCAAGGATGCTGGCAGAGGATGTGGGCAGCGCCTGGTGCTCTGAGAAATGGAGGCTGGGCTGGGGACCCTCCTTGGAGAGGCTGGCTCTGACGTGCAAGCCCAGCATCCCTGCTCCCAGCTGCTGGGCGTCAGTTATGCAGCAAGCGCGGCCATGAGCGGTGGGGGAACACGGGCGTCCCCAGGACCCACATCTCATGGAGGAGGTAGATTGGCCAGGAACAGACAGTGGAGGGAAACTGAGTTTCCCAGGGGCCACCCCTCGTCTCGTGTGAAAATAACATTTTGTTACACAAGCAATACTTCTGTCGAACAAAATCGTCCCTTGCTTTTGCCATTGGCTCACCTTTTGTATGGAAATCATTCAAGGGTTGTGGCACCTGAGTGCCCTGTTCCTTGAGGCAATCTGTGTCGCAGGGTCCTCCAGCCCTGAGCCCATTCGGCGGTGCCGTGCCTCTCCCCGCTCCCGGGCCGCAGGAGCCTGACTTTCTAACCGCCTCGTAATTGCTGCAGCTAACGGCAGGGATTCCTCCACCTGGCCGTCCCGGCTGGAGCCCTCGTTAGACGATTCCGTGCTGCTGTGTGCTGCCCCTTCCGTTCGTAGGCCTGGTCTACACGGCGGTTAAGTGATGCCGGCGATAAACATGTTTAATAGGGTTTGCTGCTCTCGGGTTCACTGAGCAGGGACATGCTTTGTTTTTGCTAGGACAGAAAATGGCATTAAATTGGTTTATTTATATGGGGTTGTGGAACAGACTCCTCAGATCCGTTCTACCTTAGAGACGGCTAACAGAACGAACGAAGGGATCTGGAGTCTAAACTGGGGACCAGTGTCCTGCAAAATGATTTCACAAGTTTCATGGATTTTTTTTCAAATTTCAGATACTTTTTTTAAGAAAAAGGAGAAAAAAACCACCAAGTACTATTGAAAATTAGAACGCTGCTTTGTCCAACTTGAGCAAAACGCACGTAGTGAAGACACGCAACACACAACTCCATAGACACACAACCTCATAGACACACAACACATGACTATCATATACATGTATTCAAGAAGAGCCTATGGAATGAATCTGACAGCCAATTTGGAAGAAGAAATAACATGAAATATCAGATTTTATGCCAGAGTACGGGACGTGCAACTTTGGAAACAGCATGGTTTTCAGATGAATGAGAACTAGTCAGCCAGCTAGCCAGCCCCCTAAAAAGAGAACCTTGTCATCTGGCGAGCCCACAAAGGGAGGTGGGTATGTTGAGTGATTTTCGATTACAGGAGGGGAACTAAACCTGGGCTAGAGGGGGAGAGTTCCTTGAAATGCCTGGTTAGCACTTGCTGTCATTTGTGGCCAAAACTCCCTCTCATCCTCCCAGGGTCCCTCATCCTAGTGCCTCACTCTCCTCCAGCACAAATGCCAATGACAGACGCTAGGGCTGATTTAGATGCGAAAATCAAATGCTGCTCTGAAGAGCGCAGCTTGTTACAAACATCCCTTAAAATATCATGACATCGTAGTAGGACTAAAAACACTGAATCCTGCCGTGACCTTTCAGCAGACGAAAAATGTTTAACCTTGAAGCAAAACTGATGTTGAGAGTTGCCTGTCTCTTAATTTAGAGCTTTCTGGTACGTGAACAAAATGTAGAGTTATTACTCCGCCATAAAAAAGGAATGAAATAATACCATCTGCAGCAACAGGGATGGACCTAGAGATGATCCTGCCAAGTGAAGTCAGTCAGAGAAGTCAGTCAGAGAATCAGTCAGTCAGAGAAGTCAGTCAGAGAATCAGTCAGTCAGAGAAGTCAGTCAGAGAATCAGTCAGTCGGAGAAGTCAGTCAGAGAATCAGTCAGTCGGAGAAGTCAGTCAGAGAATCAGTCAGTCAGAGAAGTCAGTCAGAGAATCAGTCAGTCAGAGAAGTCAGTCAGAGAATCAGTCAGTCAGAGAAGTCAGTCAGAGAATCAGTCAGTCAGAGAAGTCAGTCAGAGAATCAGTCAGTCAGAGAAGTCAGTCAGAGAATCAGTCAGTCAGAGAAGTCAGTCAGAGAGTCAGTCAGTCAGAGAAGTCAGTCAGAGAGTCAGTCAGTCAGAGAATATCACATGATATCGCTTACGTGTGAAATCTAAAAATTAATGATGCAAATGAACTTGTTTACAACAAAGAAACAGACTCGCCTTCAAAAATAAACTTATGGCTACCCAAGGGGAAATGTGGCGGGGGAAAAAATTAGGAATTGGGGATTAACATATACAAATTACTATATATAAAATAGATAATCAACAAGGACCTACTGTACAGCACAGGGAACTCTACTCAATATTCTGTAATAAGCTATATGGGAAAAGAATCTGAAAATGAATGGATATATGTACAAATGAATTTACTTTGCTGTACAACTGAAACTAACACAACATTGTAAGTCAACTATGCTCTAATATAAAATAAAATTTTTAAAAATGTAGAGTGATTTTTCTTAACTTTTGTGACTCCCGAATTCATTGCATTAGGGCAATTTAAAACTGGGTATTGTGACCCCACACTCTGTTGCTTAAATTTTGACCCTTCATTCCAGACTGAAGCATGGAAGTCTCCCCATGCCCGGCTCTGATGATGTGTGTGAACAAGCTAGGCGAGAAAGACCCCCCAGCAGAGGGATTAGCAAATAATATTTTAAGTATATTCAGCCAGCTTATCCTATGTTCTGTTGACTCGCAGCTGACCAGTAACTTTTAGAAATTAGAGGCTAAGCACGTCCTTGCAGAGAGGCTGTGTTTCTCTGGTTTTCCAAAGCTTGTGCAGAGAGTTAAGATACAGAGGTACACTGCTAGAGCGAAAACACATTCATATTTCCAAACGGAGGGGAAAAAAGACAGCGAAAGCTCCCCAAACAACGGTGTTCCTTGTGACAGCAACTCTTTCTTAACAGCCTCGAGTGTTTAACATATTGAAACAGTTCATCTTCCTTCCATGAACTTTAATAACTCTGCCAGGTGAGAAGCTGCACTCATACTTCTTCATGCTGTCTGCTCCCCACCGTATCTGCTCTGATGTGCGCATCTGCCCAAGCCCACGGCCGCGGCGCGGGAGCCCTGCGCACGGTTATTGCCGTCATCAATAACCTGTCGGCCAGCCCTCCATTTCTCACCCTCCTCTTACCCTTCAACCTCTAATCAGAGCTCTTTGCCATGATCACTGATCAATACACAGGGGCACCTGTTCCCTTAACTCACCCGCTAAAGTAACATGACAAGGGGACAAATATGATTTTGACTGGATCCTGTCGAGTAACAAGAAACGGATCTGGAAATTTTCCCTTTGGGGCCAATTTATAGAGAAAACCAATTTTTACACTTGGGACTAATCTCTTTCTTTGCTCACTAGCCATGATACTTGGAAATAAATACAAACCTTATTGGGTAGTACGCGAACAAAGTATTAGTTTAAGAAATTCTATTTTTTTACAACTGTGATTATTACTTGGAAAAACTAAATAAAAATTGAGCTGGTAGATTAAAAGAGAAAAGAAATTCTATTTTTTCTGCATGTCTCTAAATAATGATGAGTTAGGGGGAAAACTCCAATACTGTACTTTTCCTAAAAGCCTCCTAAATACACATGTACTCTCAAAACTAATTTTGGGAATTAAATTTCACGTTTTTATTTGCGAAATTTTCTTTCTAAATGTTAACATTTTTATATTAGGATAGTAAAGATTAATGATTTTGTCATAATTTTGAGGCATGGACTTAAAATTTCATTATTAACCAAAGCATCATTCATATCTTTGTCTGCAGGAAAACATACACTAGAATGGCCTGGCTTCTGTCCTCCCACTTCAGCCTGGACTGTCTGAAGAGCTCTTTGCTTATCATTTACACACCTGGTTATGTGTAGTAGAAACAATTTTAAGTGTTAAACATGGTAACACTTAGCACAACAGTTTTGAAGGAAATACTCTAGTCAAATATAGTCAGGTTTCTTCATAAAATTGATACACGAGAGCAAGGACACAATGAAATAATATCTTGGTAGATGTGAGGTTGGTCCTTAATGACACAATGGTCACACTTGTTGTGTGTTGGGGAATATATGCCCAAACTCCATAGCAAAGACCCTAGAAATAGCTTAACTACTCCTGTACCAATCCCGTATGTCTGGGGTCTGTGCGTACATATACAATACAGTCATGCCTAAGTCTTATACCATAATTACTGTGAAATTTGCATGTCCCATTATTACTAATATTTATAAATGTTACAACATCAAAGAGATTAATCAAAATGCAAAGGACATAGAGTAAAGAAACGGCAACATCTTGGGTTGTAATTTTTCAAACTATGTACTATATCGTTGTTCTTCCCCCAACAAATTAGTCTTTTGCAGGAAGCATGGAAGAAATGACATTACTAAGCTAAGGACATTTTTTTACTTCCTGCTGGTTTGCTTTTGGTTTGAGTTGTTATTAGTGTGGAACATTACTAGCTTTATCAATTTCTCAGCATTTTTAAAATCAAATACTATCTTTTGAACTTTTTACACAGTTCTTTTTTTGTGTTAATGCAAAGCTCTCCCCTGGTCTCTTGTGCACAAACTGAGAAGGAAATGCCATAAAGAGGTTCTGGGAAGCGCTGAGCGGCCCCTGGGATCATAAACTACTATGAGGCCAGTGGGCATCATTGCCTTCCCACGTGTCTGTGTTTGAAATCCACTCGGCTTCTTATAACCCATTAGCTTATTTTATGACAAATGATTGAAAGAAATCAATTTCTAGAAACATAAAGAGCACCTCAACTTATACTGAGACTCTGGGATTGTAAATATTACAAGGTTAACGCTGATGAGAATATAATGTAAAGGGCTGTTTAAAACCGTCCCTCTTCTGTTTAAGCAACACTAATTAATCATAGCATTATTATCAACACATTGAAATAAAACCCTTCCTCTCAGCTTAAGTGTCCTCATGGATCCTCCTCATGGCTGAGAAATAAAGATCTTCCCCACTAGGCAAGCTGATAAGAAAATGATTGCAAGGGGTCCCTTGAATATATCGCATATTCAAGCAAACAGTCCCTGTGATCATAAAGATGGGTCACTTCAGAACGCACTTGAATTTTGAGCTTAGAGTCAATGTCAGTGTACAAAATTCAAAATGCAAATTTTGATTCATATTGCAGACTATTCTAAATTAAGCGTGGGATTTAGATTCTTTGCCTGTGGTAGCATCCTATTTTTTAAAGTAACACTTCAATTTAAAATGATACCATGTATAAAATAGATAACTAATGAGAACCTGCTGTAGAGCACAGGGAACTCTACTCAATGCTGTGTGGTGACCTAAATGAGAAGGAAACCCAAAAAAGAGGGGATGTATATATATATATATATATATATATATATATATATATATATATATATATATAATATGTAGCTGATTCACTTTGCTATACAGCATAAACTAACACAATATTGTAAAGCAGCTATACTCCAATAACAATTTTTAAAAAATGGAAACGTGGAAGTTGACAATAAAAAGAACAACAAAAAAAATGAAGGTATGGGATAAACAACAAAGTCCTACTGTGTAGCACAAGAAACTATATTCAATATCCTGTAATAAACCATAGTGGAAAAGAATATGAAAAAGAACGTACATATATATGTATAACTGGATCACTTTGCTGAACTGCAGAAACTAACACAACATTGTAAATACTTCAATAAAAATTTTAAAAATGAAAGTATAAAGAACAGCCAAATATTTAATTTAGCATAAAAATATGACAGAACAAAACACCACAGTTACTTTTTCTCTGGCATCATATATTTGTGTACCTTTTAAAATTTTATGTAAACCTTTCTTGGTTATTGATTTATTCAAATATATTTGAGGTAAAAGTGTGTGCTTTTTCAGTATATTGCCTATGTATATACAAGAGTTAACAGGAAACAGAAAATTTGAAAACAACTTTAGAGTAATAATAGTAGGAACCCTTATCTCTGTTCACTATTGGATTGGAATTTAGCAAGGGCAGCCTTCTCTGACATAAAATTGCCCTTTCCAGGGGAAGTGTCCTAAGAACATGTCAGTAACCTTCTCTGAGGGTCAAGCAGGTGTCAGATCTTTCTCTAAGATGTTGATGTTCTAGAAAATACAAGAGAATTCAGAGTTTTAATTTATGAGGAAGAAGGGGCCATTTCAAGGTGCTACCTGTCTAAGGACAAAATAAATTCTTTTTAAAATATGTTTGAATAAATAATACGTCTATTTAAGGCCAACCAACCTCAGACCAAATCCAGTTCCACATCCATGGATTACCTGAAACAGGACAGGTGTGAAGGCATCGGTGGATTAGACCTGATTCCTCACCATGCGCTAGGCTTTATCTAAACCACATGCCCAGGAGGAGCAAAACCGGGCTGTGTGAATGAGGAGAAGTGAATCCTCAGCTGACACTTTATCCTCAGGGCATCAACAGATTTAAACCAAGAAGACATTGAAGCACAATCTACGTGCTTACTTCAGCGTGTCTGACTGTGGTGCACACCTGGGAGTCTAGCAGGAAGGATGAAAGTGTACCTTTTAGCATAATCCCAAGTGCCCACGATACAACCGGCAAGCTTAATTCCTTTGATCTCCTTTGCCTGTAGTATTAGGACGATTCTTGCACATGCGTACAGTGTCCCTAAAAACAAACATGTAATAATGGCGTGTCCATCCTTTAAGAAAGATTTTCTATCTCTTTTCTGAAAAGTTTTTATGTAGATGTTTCATAAAGTTACAACCCGGGTGAACTCTTTGATGTGCATTAAAAGTGTCCGACCCAAAGCCAGGATTAACTTTGCAGCATTCAGATGATGGACTATGTTTTGAGTAGTGATACACTTGTCTGGCACCCTAGATTGGACACTTTCGGAAAAGAAGGAGAAAGCACATCTAGGACCGTCTGCTCTTGCACGTGAGTGAGCCTGCCTGCTTTCTAGAATGGAGACAGGACTCGGGGTACATACGTATCAGGCTTAGAGCCACGGCAGAAGGATTTCACGAGTGGTTTCATTTCCACTTGATCGTAACACTGTGATAACTCAGGATTCAAGGCAATACTAAAAAATATTCCCATTCTACTTTGCCAGAATTTTAGGATAATTCCTCCTTTTGGACTTTGGAAATCATTTCCCTTTCTTTAGCAACTCTCCAAAAGAATTCTCACTGCCTGCAGTGACACCTACTGCTAGCAGAATTGTTCTACCTGGGGATGGAGGCAGACCGCAGAGTGCCAGTCAGGGATGTGAAGATGAACTGATTGTTATAACTCGGAAAAGAAATTCCTAATAAAAACCAGTGCCTGTCCCGAGGCCAGACCCGAAGCAGGAAGTCGGCACATGGTGCCTAAATCATAGCATTGGACCCAGGACCCCGGAGTTCCATCCCTACCAACAAAGGGAGTGGGATGTGTCCGGAGCCGGGTTCCTTCTTCCCTCCAGCTTTTCTCAGCCCTGCCGCTTCTCAGCCCTGCCGCCCGGCTCCCTGAATGTGGTCCGTGGAAGGGTCCCATTCCGCCACAGGATAAACCACTACCTGATTAGCAAAATAATTATTCCAGCTGCCACCACATTCTGCATAGAGTTAAGAGGGGCTTTTTCGCAACAAAACAATGTTACTTTTCCCTTAGAACATCTGTGACCCATTCACAAAACCGCTAAATTAAGACAATATTATTTTAAATCACTATCTTTGTTACCTTCCCAACCTTAGGAAACGGCAGCAAATATTTAAATTTAAGGCTGTGCTTCCCAAGATTTTCACTGGAATTCTGCCATTTCCAATGTGCAAGAATGTCTTCAGTCGGTTTTTCTCCTTATATGTTTTAAAGGAACATCATAAACAATACACAAAACAATAATTTTTACAAAATATCTAAAATTTTTAAGTGATTATGCTATAAACATTCACATGGTAAAACCATAGCCATCTCTGGGGTTGTTTTCCTAAAATATTAGACTCTGTTGACATTGCATTGCCCTCCGCTAGCTGGGTTTCAGGAGTGCAGTTGGTTTCAATTCCGTTAACCATTGACAGATTATCCAGTATTAGGGAGAATAACTCTTCTGATATTGGGTGTCTTATAAAAAAAAAACACTTTTTAAAAAAAGATAGAGATTTTCTTTGCCATATTTCCAATGGAATAAACCATGAATTATTTCTCATTTTCATTTTGGGAAAATCAGAATGTGGGAATATTCAAATTCATGCTAGAATTTTTTGCTGGTTGTTTAATCAGCTGACACACATACAAATCTATTTTATGAGTATAGCGTATACTAGGCATGTTTACCTCTCGGGTATATAACGCAGGAGCACTAAACATAACTTAAACGAGTAATAAGAGCTTCATTTCCCCACACAGCACAGACAATTGCAGCTATGATAGAATTCATCACTGCCGCCTTGGAATAATATGACTCAGTTCCGAACGGCTGTCCTTAAAATCTGACAATAGAAAACTCCTCCACAGCATCGTCAGGACAGTCACAAAAGTTAAGAAGTTACTTTCTGAGAACCAATTATTGTTTGTTACACCATAGTGCCACCACATGGAGTGATATTTGAATATAATTCAAGTGTTTTAGGCTCAGGAAACTATCTGTAAATAATACTTTGCAAACTTCGGTAAGGCAACAAAGAGACAGATCTAATCTTCTCCCTGGCGTGTGAAGTGCAGAATGTTTCCTTGTGAAAACAGAGATGTCCCATTTCTAAGAGCATGAATGCACTTAGTAAAAACAGAAGAGCCAAACTGCCTTATTCCATCAATAAAAACAAGGACCATTTGGTAAAAGGATGCATTACACATTTTCTATTTAAATCAGTTTATAAGAAGCAGATGTTAAGCTTGCCTGGGTAAGAAAAAAAGGAGTTATAAATGAATTAAACCAATTTTTCAGTATTTCTCTGAATCTACCTTCTCAAAGCATTTGTGTTTTTAGTAATAACTGAGATTCGAGGACATGTTAATAAGGCCAATGGTTTTATCCCCTAGTCTTTAAAATCTCAGAGGCCAGGTTAGGAAGTCCGCCAAATTCAAAGCTGGGTTTTAAAACATAAACCCACGTAGGTTCCGAATCACATTAACTAGAGACTCTTCAGATTAAAAAATCACCACGTAAGGGCATCTATGAAGAATGCAGCCTAGGCTTAAATTCTATGCTCTGACAAAGCGTCCGTGATTTTAGATTTCATGATCTCTGTCAGTTGGCTGTAAAGTATAAATTGCAATTCAAGCAAGTTAGAGTGTTTTCTTTTTTTGTAGAGGAGGTTGGTATAAATTGTGAGGACGTTTAACATCCAAGCCCCAGCCGGGTAGGGATCATGTTTCTAGACTCTGTCCCCTCCCTCCCGCTCCAGCACCCCACACTGCTCACCATGTTTAGGGTGCTTTCCATCGTAATTGTCCTTAAAAGAGCTTTAATTAAATGGTGGACCTGGATGGTCTCAGTGGAGCCCTTTGTGCTCGGACATTTATAAGGAGCAGGCCAAGTGTGCGAACGCTGTGGACTCCACGATGGTTACATTGAACTCATTCTTAACGATCTCCCCTCAGTTACTAACTCCAACACTATTTTTTCCTTAGACTGCATTAATGAATCCAATAAATAAAGCATTGTATCACCCATCCAGAATGGACATTAATTTTAGAACAAAACATTAATCAATTTAAATTTATGTACTAATGCAGACACAATCAATTTCAACTTCTTATGACAATTAGCAAAGCTTTTGCTACATCCCTAGAACACACTGACCCATCAATTACGGTTTGCATCAAAGTAATGCTAATGACACCTCCTTCTTCCTTAGGCTGTTGGCAACCCACCTGATTGGTCAATTCGAACGCAGCAAATCAATTAATATAAATTATACATGCACAGAAAGATGGGTTAATATCATAAGTTAATTTAATTAATTGTGTTTGATTAAATGAGGTCCTTTCATTAGCCCACTTAGCCATGAACCATACATACATCATCATAATCCTTTTACAAGCTCCACCGCCCAGACAGAGACCTGACATCAGAGCATATTCAAATCACCAACCTCAGCCATGCAAGCCTCCCTGCATAATTAACAGCTCAACGAGCTGCAGTCACTTAAGCTGAAAAGAACACTGTTCACATCAACCTCTCTGATACAGTTTAAATTGAAGATGTCATGGGTAAAACAAAGGTGAACAGACGATGGTAATTAAAAATTAAAAAGGACAAGGGGAGTTTGGAACTAATGGCATCACAGTGGAAAGAGGGCCGGGGCCCCGGTTCTGGAAAACACGAAGCGTGTGGGCGTGAGGTCCTTCTCAGCCTCATCCTTTCTGGGTGGGCTCGGGGTAGAGGGTCTGTGGACTCGGAGAACAGGGGACAAATTTTACAGGGAGGGTGGAAAAGGGCTAGTTCGGAAGCCGGAAGCGACTCTATCAGGAGCAGAAGGAATCGTCCCCTGACACTGGCCAGAGTCATCCTTTGTCACGACCCCGACGTGAATGGGAGGCGAGAGGTGCCCTGTCTGGTCCGCTGACGTCTGCCCACCTGCCATGTCTCCTGCGGCAGCCAGTGTCCGGTGTCCCACGGTGTCCCACACAGGAGCCCGTTACCCCACTGCCCCTCGTCCAGCTTCTGAGGGCCAGTTCCTTAAATGGATTTTCCTCCAGACAACATGGCAGACCCTTGACATAAAATATAGGGATGCCTGATGGAAGTTATTCATTCCTTCCTGGTTCGATGCACAAGCTTCCAGGGATGGCTCTAATTCACACTGGATGCCCAGGTATAACAAATAGCACGGCTGCGTTTCAGAGATAGAACCGTGTCTGCAATGCAGCCCCGAGAGAAGTTGCCAGACGCCACGTGGGGAAGGCGGTATCGCTCAGGCTGTGGCCACAAAAGCCGAGTGAAGGGTAGAATGAGGGCATTTAGGCAGAGGATTCGAAACGCGACTAATAAAAGTATCCTGGAGGCTGAGAGAATGATTTTTTTAAGTTTGCAGCTAATTGTCTGTATTGCTTATTGCATTTTGGATATTGGGATACAGCTTTCATAGCAAGATAAATAGTACCTGGACTTACGGGCATTTGTGTTATCTTTAGATAACTATTTAGCTGTCATTAACGTAAATAATAGTACGTCAAAGACAAATATAAACATTTCAAATGAGATCGATACTCATCCACAGATGCGTTCAACTTTGGATGTCTGAGAAATAAAACCACAATTGGATGAAGAAGTGACAGATATGGCTTCAAAAGCAGTTTGTTTTGGCAGCAAGAAACGACTTGCTTCTTTTCGTGCCAGGTGAGGAAGACCGTCTCTCTCTAGACAGATAAACTGTTGTAAATGTAAGTTCACGCGCACACACACGTGTCCACATTATAGATCCTGTGCGTGAATATTGATACAATGCTACCTGCGTGGATGACATAAATCCCCACCACCGCCCGGAGACAACCAGCTGGGGACCAGGGCCCCCTCCACAGTGACAGTCATTCTCTGTGGGTACGCTGACCTCACAGCACGTGACAGTGGTTACAGGTGCAGCTCAGGGATGCGCTAGCTCTGGTCCAAGCGTATGAGTGGCCTTAGGGCTGCCATGCTGCCTTCCTTCGGCCTCGCTGAAATCGGGATGGAAGCAGTCACTTCTCTCCTAAGGCTGACTGAGTGTTAAGTCATCTTAGATCCTGGGATACAGTTGGCACCGAACGCATGTTAGCTTATATCATTATCATGTTTCGCATCTATTTTTATCTCCCAGCAAAGAAACCACAACCTTGGTGACCCCAGGCTGTCATGACGTCAGGCGTGTTGTTTGTGACTCTGTGACTTAGGAGGACAAGTATCCCTTCCTTGCCCAGCGTCTGCAGGCTGTCCACCCTCTGCCTGGTGCCGCCTCCTGGGTCCTGGGTCAGGACTGCGGGATGCGCTTCTCTTTCTGGGGCCGGCGGCTCCCTGGGCGTGTTCTTCTCATGGCAGGTGGCTGGAGCGTGAGAGCCTCAGACTGCGGACGCACATCCAGTGGCCCTGCGCCTGCTGCCATCCCAGTGAGCGGGGGGGCCACGTGGAGGAGCCATGTGGATGGGCCCAGACTCAGCAGGGGGTGACAAGTCCTCAGCTGTAAAGGGAGGGAAAACGAGGTGAAGGGTGCCGAACCACCGTCCAGCGGCCACACCAGGAACATCGTTATCTGATTAGAAAAATCGGTGAATGCATTAGTTATCTGGCATCCAGAACCATCCCTGATCACCCTGGAATCCTGATGTGTGTTTGCACTCACATCTTTTTTCCCCATTATGCCAGGCCCATAGCAAGTTGTAATACACGGAATCAAATACATTATTTCGAATGAAAGAATAAAATGACGCATAAATGAATGAATCAACGTGTGAAAATATTCATCTTTAGTTATTCTGTTCCACTGGATATACAATGTCGTAGGACTTTGAGAATTACTCTGAAATCTCATTCCTAACACATTCCTCCCAATACGAATTTTTTTCAGCTGCCTAGATCCTAGGAGTGTAATATATCTTTCAATAAGATGATTGAAATACAGGGTATTGCTTTCTTTTGGGGGGGGGGGAGGAAATATACTGATTGAAATAGACGTTAAGGATTTAGGGAAGCTAATTTGAGAGTTTATGTTCAATGTATTAAAACAATAAAAATCATCAAAAATTTAATTTAAAATTAAGCGGACTGGAATTCTTTTCACTGAGAAATAATCCAGTGCTTTTTCAGGAGTTTCTTCCCAATGCTTTACCCCAACAATTGCTCTTTAGTGGAATTGACCTACTGTGATCTAGCAGACATGGTCATTTTTCAGAATCTAAACACAGAGGAATTCTCACATGGCCCTGAATGCAGCTCCTTTCCTGCTTGCCCAGCATGAGAAATAAGTTAAAATGCGAAAGTAAAATCGGTGACTATTAGCTTAGCGTTTGCAGATCACACATGGAGGAAGAAAACTAATGAAAATATGTATGACGTCTGGAAAGTTTTCACCTATGTTGACAAAAGCACACTGGCGTGTCTGTGTCTGAGAGCCTGAAACATCCTCACCAGCAATAATAAGCCCAGGTTTCTTCCCCAGCAGGGGGAATGGAGACAGCTGTAGCAGAACAAAGGGTATAGGAATTCCCAATAAAATTGCTGAATTAAGTCTTAAAATGAAGATTCTCAAATGCAGAATACAGGAGGTGTTCTAGGGGAGAAAAATCTCGATCTGATCTTATGTCATAAGGCACAGCTTAAATAAAAGGTAATGCAAATGAACCCGCAGTTCTGTGCAGGAAGGAACCATAAGGGGGACACTTATGAGGGGCAGAGTGAGTGCAGGTATGAATGAAAATGTGCGGGCTGTTTTAGTGGAGTTGCTGTGTATTTAATATGGAAAACACTTAAATGTCCTTCTGAGCTCTTGCGGTCACGTTATTTGTGTGTGGACCCCTGAGCTGACGCAGCGCCCTACAGAGACGCGTTCTGCCGGCTGCCAAGTTTCCCAAGCAGCTGAGTTTAGCTACTTCCAGAAAGATGCATTGATCTCCAGTCGGCCGGTACCATCCTAAGGGATTACCCGAGCCCTGTGGGAGCATCAGAGGAATCCCTGGGCACAAGCAGAAGAGGGAAAAGCTGCCGTAGATACTAAGGCCCATCTCAGGAGCTGTGTCTTCAATCCAACACAAGCGATACTGGAATAAAGTTGCATAAAAGAGCAGCTCTGTGATTATCAGACTGAGTGAAGTAAGCCAGACAGAGAAGGACAAATATCCTATGATATCGCTTATATGTGGCATCTAAAAAAGGGTACCATGAGCAAAACAGAAATAGACTCACAGACATAGAAAGCAAATCTATGGTTATCAGAGGGGCAAGGGGATAAATTGGAAGTTCGGGATCAACAGATACACACTACTATGTATCCAATAGATAAACAACAAGGACCTACCGTACAGCACAGGGAACTCTACTCAATATCTTGTAATAACCTATAATGGAAGAGAATGTTAAAAAAGAATATATATATATATATTTAGATATATGTATAACTGAATCACTTTATTGTGCACCTGAAACTGGCACAATGTTGTAAATCAACTATATTTCGATACAAATTTTTTAAAAAGAGCAGCTTCTCTGATGCTTTCCTCACTCTGTAAGACTACCTTTAAGCCAGCAGCTAACCCAATACTCACAGCAAAACAGCTTAGCCACGCTTCCCTAACTTTGATTTGCTAGTCCTTTAAATGTCAAAAGATCTTCTACAGGAAGATAATGTTTACGTTCAACTCAGAGAGAAAGAAATCATCTGTAGGGAGGGTAATCAGGCACAGGTCCTTCTGCAAAATCAGAGAAGCTCAGACCCTATGGTAGAGAAATTCCCGTAAGTTATTTAAACAGCATTTCTGGGTTACATGGTCCTTTTCTTCAGAAAAAAACATGTCAAGTTATTGCAGACCCAGGGTTTTATGAACACAGTTGGAGAAATACGGGCACAAGGGAGTTTTACTTAAACCCTCTCCTGGTTCTAGGGTCTCACTGACCCCAAAGAACCCTGACAGGTCTGGGGTCACCTGGGGGATTCGGGGACAGAGAATTCTCAGGTTCTATCAGAGCACATGTATTTAGATGATATTTCGTCTATAAGATCTTCTTCTCAAATTGGCAACTCTGAAGACATTTTACTTAGGAATAAAGGTGAATGATTACTCCTTAACATAAGAACAATGATACTCTAATAAAATTAAAATAATTGTTTTCTTAAAACCTCTATTTAAAAACATTTGAAATTATATGAAATCATTTGTAGAAGGTAACATACACATGATTTTTTTTTTTTTTTTTTTTTTTTTGCTTTCTTGCACTGGCTAGAACCCCCAATAAAACATTAAAGGGAAAGTGGTGGGATCAGACACCCTAGCATGGTTCTTGATCTTAGCATATTTTTGAAGTAAAACTTTTACATTAATCATTTCTGGGAATCTAAAGATAAAGTTTTGTGTGTGATAAATACTTGAGAAATCTAAATAATGCTTCAAGTAGCTAAGGGAGACATATCCTACAACATGGATGGATCACAAAAGCGTCAGACTGTGCCAAAGAAGCAAGACTGAAAATATCACTTCTTACACGCTTCCACTTACAGGAAATGTCTAAAAATGGCAAATCTATCGATACCGAAGGAAGAACGGTGTCGGACTGGGCTGAACTTTTTAAGTTGTCAGTTTACATTTTTAGGTTAGGAACTTGGTTAGACAGTTGATAGGTGGGTTTAGGCTCTCAAGAGTGAGGTGAAATTTAAAATGTGAATTTTGAGTCCTATCTCAGAATCAGAAGTGTGTATTTAGACTCCAAAGGACGGGAGCATAGCGATACAGGAGAGAAATAAGAAAGAATCCCGGAGGATCCACGTTCCAATGTTGGGAGGAGAAGAAAGAAGAGTGGTAGAGGACGGTGAAAGGAAAAGCTGCTCGACTTTAGGAGAAACCTGGGAAAGAGAATTTCAGGAGCCATGTGGAGTGACGCATTCCTCTGTCATTGGGGGCTTTGCTGTGATGTGTGAAAGAAGCTCCATTAGGGGTAAAACCAGCGTCAGATTGGAAGTGGGTCAGGGTCGTGGGGTGCAGGAGTGGAGACAGGCTTTGGGTAAAGGCGGGATGGGAAAGGAAGCATGGAGAGCAGGGTGACCACGGGCGACAGCATCACAGGACAGCGGGAGGGGAGGGACGCAAGCTTGAAAGGCTGAGGATGAACAAGCTCAGGACTGACATTCTGCTTTGGGGATAGGAAGTCTGCAACGCATGAAAGAAGGGCAGGAACGTAATCATAAACCAGCGTGAATTCTTTGAACAGTAGAATCAGCAGCGCTCCAAACCGAGGACTCACTGCAGTGAAATGGAACACGGTGAGAACAGGTGTCCTGGAAAACAAGACCCCACTGAAATGGAAGAAACAAGGTAGACTATCGTCTACTGAAGAGGAAACCTCAGTTTCCGAAAGACAGGAGTCGGGTCTTACTAATCATTCCTCGCAATGGACTAGAGGGAGTGTGTTTATCACGTGGGTTGGGGCCATAATTAGGGAATCACACAGATTTGCAAGACTGAGTTGCTTTTCAACTCAGGAAAATCTTGCTCAACTATGTCTTTACTTTCCTCTGTTGTTTCAGTTGTCCTGGTCTGTTCCTTGGGCACATCTAAGGTTTATAGGTAGAATTACCGATGATTTACTATCGTTTTCATCAGTTGGTCCTTCCAGAGACTTTTCTCTCTTTCACAACATGATTTCAGTTTTCTTCAGGTGTCAGTTCTGCTTTCATGGGATTTAATGAAAATTTAATTCCCCCCTTAGCTTTTGTGTTTAAAGGCAACATTTTCTTCTTTGCTTCCTGTGTCTCTAGGAAGACACTTTATTATCCTCTTACAGCTCCCAGATCCATCTGAGGGCAGCAAAATTCTTTTCATCTCAATTTTAGTATATGAAACACATGAATTCTTAAGTGTCCTTCTTATTCCTATAAAAACCATGTTCACAGACATTCTTTTTCTCCTGATCTTTGTTATATGTTTAAGGACTTTAAGTTGTTGTTTTCAGTTTATATAACCACAAACCATTCAGTGCTTAGTACAACCCAACAGATAAACAGGTGATATGTATTACCTTCCTCGTAATTCATTTAGGCGCTGATGGTTTTACCACGTTGATCTAGATCTTATGGGTCAACTGATAAATAGTATTGCCCACCTCGTGCAAAGCAGGCATTGGGTATACACTGTGCTGAACTTGGATCACCTTATATCCCAGTTAACACTAATTTGTTGTCATGTTTTACAAGGAATGTGTCCATTTCATTTAAATTGTTTAATTAATAGGCATAAGGTTTTCCGTTGTGTTTCCTTATTCTCTTTTTAGTATCTGTAGGATATGCGGTCATATCATCGCTTTTATTCTTGTTATTTGTAATGCGTGTACTCTCATTTTCCTTTACTAGTCTAGCTAAAGTTTTATCAGTTCTATTTTTTTTCAAAACACACCTCTTGCCTTTATTATTTTTTTCCATTCTTTGTTTTCTACTTCATTATATTCCAATCTGTTATTATAGTCTTTCTTTAGCATTTTGTTGTTGTTGTTGTTGAATTTACCCTTCTATTATGTTTCTTTAGGATACATCTTGGACTTTAAACCTATTCTTTATAATAGAGACCTTTAAAACTATTCATTTTCCTTTAAGAACTGCTATTGCTGCATTCTGTAAATTTTGATATGCTGCTTTTATTATCATTTAGTTCAAAATATGTTCTAATTCCTTGAGATTTCTTTTAGATTTGTAGATTTCTTAAAAGTGTCTTGCTTAATTTTCAAATGGTTGGTAATTTTAAAAATATGTTATTCTTGTTGATTTCTTGTATAATTCTGTTATGGTCAGAGTCTATGCCTTCAACCCCTTTAAATTAATTGAGACTTGCTTTATGAAACCATGTATGGTTTATATCAGTGAATGTTCCATTCACTTGAAAATAATATGTACTTGCCGTTGCTGTATAGGAGTCTGCATACATCAATTAGGTCAACTTTGTTCACAGTGTTGTCTTCTATATCCTTATTGATTTTGTTTGTCAGTTTACCTGTTTTAAATATGAAGAGAGAGATATTAAAGTCTTCCATTGTAATTGAGGATTGGTCTATTGCTTCCTTTAATTCTATTTTGCTTCAAATAGAACTTTGAAGCTGATATTATATTATTATATCTTCTTGTATTCACATTTTATCTTTAAAACATAAGTCTATTTATCTTGAGTTCTATTTTTTTCTGGATATTAATATAGCTAACCCAGGTTCATTATACTTAGTGTTTATATGGTAAAGTTCTCCATATTTTTACTCTTGGCATTTGTGTTTCTTTTTCTTTTTATTTAACGTGTGCCTCTTACAAATAACACATAATTTGGTCTAGCTTTCTTTCCTATTATGACAATCACTTCCTTTTAACTGTAGCATCCAGTCTGTTAACATTTAATATGTACTACTGCTGTCATATATTTCACTTTTACATTTTTTATAGACTCCAAACTACATTGTTTAATTTTTTATCATCTGCTTTAAAGAATCATTTTACTTTTAAATGAATGACATTTAAAAAGAAAGATAGACTTAAGGAAATATTTCTTTATATATACCCAGATGTTTACAGTATCCAGTGATCTGCATTCATTCCTATAACTCCTTATTTTAAGATAACGTCATTTTGCTTCTGATGGAAGAATTTTCTGTAGCATTTCTTATACTTCAGGGCTGCTGGCAATAAATCCTTTAAGTTTGCTTACATGAAAAAGTCTTTACATTGTCTTAATATTTGAAAGACATATTTAGTAGACATTATATTCTAGGTTGGTAGTGTTTTCTTTCTTTCTTTCTTTCTTTCTTTCTTTCTTTCTTTCTTTCTTTCTTTCTTTCTTTCCTTCCTTCCTTCCTTCCTTCCTTCTTTCCTTCTTTCTGAATTTGACAGAGTTTCTCCATTCTGGTTTGAATTTTTTCTAATTAGAAAAATATTTTTCTTTTGTCTCCCCCACCCCCCAATACTTATGATATTTTCTTTTTAATCACTAATTTTTACAGTTTGGCCATAAGGTACCTAAGTGTGTATTTTATTTTTATTTTGTTTGTTTTTGCATTTGTTGTTTTGGGGGTTTGTGGGATCTGTGGGTTGAGGTTTTGGGTTAAATCTTTAAAATTCTAGCCGATATTTATTCAAATATGTATATTTTTCTGCCTCACTCTTACTTTCTGCCTCGCTTTTTCTTTCCCTAGGACTCAAGTTCCTTTTATGTTTGTCTCTCTGAAACTGGCCTGAAGGTCATTAATCTCTAGGTTTCTGTCATTGTTGTTATTGTTTGCTTGTTTTGCTTTAGTCCTTTTTTCTCCCTGTGATTGGGTTGGATAATTTCCACTGATCTCTCTTCAAGTCCGCTGATTCATCATTCAGCTGTGTTCCACCTTCTGTTGATCCGTCTAATAAATTCTGTATTTCAGACATTGTATTCTTCAGTTATAGATTTCCTTTTTTCCAATTTCCAATTCTTTACAGCTTTCATATCTCTCTTTAAATTCTTCACTATTACACTTATTTTACCTTTTTATTCATCTATCATGTAGGCTCCTTAATATATCTATCATAGGTATATTAAAGTTGTTATTAACCAATTCCAAAATCTGGAAGACTTACATGTCTGTTAATATGGACTGACTTTTCCCTTGACTGTGAATTTCATGTTTCTATTTATTTGCCTGTTTGGTGTAGTTAGCTAATTTGTTTGTTTTCACTGTGTACTAGGTGTTGCGAATGATACTTTGTAAGGACTCTGGATTCTGTTATCTTTCTCTAAAAACTGTTGAGTTATTTTTCTAGCAGGCAATTAAATTTTCAGTGAATCTCTTATCTCTTGCAAGTGGATTGCTTCTGCCGCTTATGTGAGTGTATCTATTTTGGTTTATCTCTGAGTCCTAATACATAGATCTTAGCACCAGAACATGGTCCTTACACATAAGACTTTACTCTCTTTGGGATCTAATGGAAAACCTGAAATATTTAGCAAGTCCCTAAAACTTGGCAAGTGCTCAAAGTTCTGGCTCCCCATTGACAGGCAGCTCCTGAAAGATTGCCCCTGATTTTTCAGTCTGCCAGTGGATATTTTAACACCAGACCATGTGTTACCCCTTCCATGTACAGTCCAGGAGTCAGCAGTGCTTTGAAGGAAGTTGGCACTCAGATTTAGGGGCCAGCCCCTTCCTCCTTCCTGGGATTCTTCCTCTTCACGTCAGCAGCTCTGGCTTCCCTCAAATCCAGCTTCTGACTCTGGACCGGAAATACTAATGCCCCCAGCTTGAATGCTATCCTCCAGGACCTAGAAAAGCTGGTACCTGTCCAAAGGGGAAGACAGAAAAAAGTGGATCTCTTTTCCGTGGCTCTCTTCTTTCAGTGCTAAAATTGTCTTCAATTTCTGCTGTTTGGGGTAACACTTAAGTGCCTTTAAATAGCTGATTTTGAAAATATTTTGTCCAGAGTTTATAACTGTGGTTGGGAAAAGAGTTAATCCGATAAAATCCACTTTGTCACTAATCTACAGAATTATTTTTAGTATTTAGAGAATCACGCGCCATTTATGGTTTATTTTATGAAGAAGAAATGGATATCTACTCTCCCAAAGTCGCACACCTCCCACCCCAAATGACGTCCACCCCTCAGCCTCTGACACGTCCCTTGATCTAAGCTCCCTTGACCATACTGAGCGCTTGTGTTTAATCTTCATCTCTTGCCCAAGGGTGCATCGGCGTTGAGATGAATAGATGTATAGGAAGGTGATAAAATGTGTGTTTAGGGCATGGGTGGCTTGGTATTGATTTTATATATTTTTAGAAGATACTTGCTACAAAAATTGGGGTAAGACAGCCTTTGGTGTTTATGTGTGTGTGAGTTTGTTTGTGTGTATTTTATCAAGTTTGTCTTTGCTGTGTCATTCATTACAAATATTCCTAAGACTTCTCGTTAGATACTGAAGTCCAAGTTATTCTTCAGTCACAGCAGCTATCTGAGGTCATTATAAAGATTCCCACTGCATGGATGAATAAATCAAGGTTTAGAAAGACTGTGTAACTTACCAAGTTTACATATCAGTGTAAGAATCAGAATTAAAATGCTTGCCATTTCACTCCAGAGCCCAATGCCAGATCATTAGGCAATATTTCCAAACTTTCTGCTTAAAATAGCCTAACTTTGAAGTTTGATAGTCCTTAAAAAGAAGGTCAAATGCCATTTCATCTCCTTTTGTAATCACTCAGTCAGAAATACATTCCATCTTCTGAATGTATAGCTTTTACATCTAATGTCGGTTACATTATTCAAGTTTATATTTTTTGACATAGAAATTCCTATAGTGAAATACAACTATAACTAAAATCATAGGATATCCTAAAGCAAAGATTTTCTAAGGTTTTGGAGCAGGGAGGCATTCCCTTCTCCCTTGCCCCATCCCACCCTGGGAAATTACACGTGGAAACTAAGGTGAAATTCATCCAGTGCAGGCCAGTGTGAACGACTCTGTTATGACCAATGTTCGTTCCCATATCGTTCAATATTTTGAGCGTCTCCCCTGTGCGGAAACCTAAATTAAGAAAACAACATATAATTTGATGAAATTCTTATGTACTTAGCCCTCTAAAATTTTCCAAATGTGCTTAAGCATTTATAATGCATGACTGAGTATATAATTCCCAGAGGTTCAGGGACCCCCTGAAAGTCGTGAAAAGACACGGCAGATTTCTCACAAGTAAACTTTTCTCTCACTCTTGTTCTGCTTCCACCAAAAACCAATAAATATAATTAAAAATGTATCTAACTTTCCATATATAGCCATGTTGATCCCTAAATCACAATAAAAAAATGAAAACGACTCCATATTCATGAACCATTCAAAACTGAATTGAACATATGGACGTTGAGGGTTACGTTGAGCAAGCTGGGGGACTCATGTGCTTCCTGAGATAGAAAATTCATTCTATTGGCACCAAGCAATAACAGCTATAAATGCAGCGTGTAAATATTTTATGAATAAAACTCAATAATTTCAGCAAAGCCCAAAACAGATGCTTAATTTATGTAATGACAAGTCCCGTCTTTGTTACAGGTTGGCTCACTTCTGTGATCACATTTAATTTCAAACACAAACCTCTCAGACTCATGCGCTAAAGCTTAGCTAATCTGCTCTCTTTACTAAAGCGTGCATCATATGCCTAAGTATTGCTAATTCAGCAGTGAAAAATAAATTACACTTTTAAGCCAAACAATTAACACTCAACTTTAAATGCTGCTTGTTAGGGCAAGCAGACAGAAAGTGTAGTGTTCTGACATGCTCCTTCCCTGCCGAATTCATCAGATGGCATTATATTAATATTTCCTCCCAAATCTCTTAAACCACTTTACTGGTTCATTCTTCTAAGGCTGACATAAATTACAGAATAGTTTATGAGTTTTGTGAAACAGAAGCCATTCCTGACACCTGCACAAATACCTCAGCACCTAGCAAAATATATTATATATTTCATCGTAGGTTAGAATCACCGGAGAATGGTATTTATTAGATCGAAGATGGATCTAAGCGTGAAGTTGGCTGGGAACCACTGGCTCTTGGGGTCTTTCTAGAGAGGGGATGTAATTCAGGCCCAGCTGACACCCATATGATAGAGACTCTGTCCCCTCCACAGCTGATAAAATCCTCCACCCCGTTTCTGATCGTCTCTCAGCCTGCCTTTCCCCAGATGCACCAGCCATGCTGGAGTTATTGCCCCACACTCCACGGGGATCAATGTTCCCAGCTACTTCCTGTGGCCTCCGTCCTGATCCACCTGTGATCTGAGACTCATCCCCAAGCATCTCTCCATGAGGCCATCCTGACTCCTAACCGCGGACTCCGCCATCAGCACCTTGAAGGCCTCGTGGGTGCATCTGTTAGAGGTTCTCTCCCCCAGTCTGCTGTGCCCCATAGCCAGATGCAGTGCTCAGCGTCCAGTGGGCGCAGCATGCATGTTAAAACTCAGTGCTTAAGGGCATGGGCGATGCCTCCATTTCAACCAGAGTCTGAAACTGCTCCCATTCACTTCTGATCACCCTGAGAGAATCATAGCTTGTAGGTAATGAGATTAGACCAGCCCACGGGTGGAAGCAGTGAGGAGTGGGAATTCGACACTGCTGGCGCCATTGCAGAGAACCCGCCCTGCGTGGACAATCTCACTGTGGTGGGTGGTTGAGTCTGGAAGGTGTGTAGACAGCAGCATGTGCAAACACTCACGTGGGTGTAAACATATGTTGTGCAAATAAGCCACGTTTTGAATGAGCCTTGCTAATGGGTTTCGCTATCTTGTTATCAAGAAACACACACGTTTATTCATTCCTTTTGGGTTTAACCCTGCAGCTGCCAGCAGGCTCCCTAGGGGCAGCCTCTCCTTAGCATCCTGCTGGGTCCGGACTCCCGGTAGCATACGGTCCGCGGTGACTCTGTGCACGTGGCTGGAGTTGGGTGAGCCTCTCGGGGACCATGCGCTCCTGGCTGCTGTCACCTGCACTCCTGCCCAGCCTGGGGGGCCGTGGACACTGCTCCATTGCCACCCGCCTTCTTCTGCTTCCCTCCCTTCCCATCAGCTCTCAGCCCTGCCCTCCCAGCCCCTCCAAGCCCCCAAGACGAGAGTTAAAAGTGAGCTCCAGAAGCAATGTGACACATCTATGACACCCGGCCTACCCCACACAGGAGATGCCATCCCACGTAACAGCCATGGGCACTGAAGCCTGTGACACAGCATCGTACGTAGAAGCCTGTGTTACACCCCCGGTGCCGGCTGAACGTTGGGAGGGGTGGTCCGTCCACCTGGAACGTGGGACCAACAGGCTGTTGAAGGAGGAGATGCCTGCTGAGGCAGGCGGGAGCAGCAGGCACGTCCACAGAACCCCGCAGAGGCAGGGCCACAACTTTAAAATGAGATGGAAATAATACTGGTCCAACGGGTTCTGGCTGTCATGACATCCTTCATTCTGATGGGTCGCCAAGGCTTCCCGGGTGCCAGGAGCTGTGCTACATGGTGTGGACCACACCCTGTTGTTTCCCGACTCTTGTCCTTCTCAAGTCGTGATGAGGAAACTGGGAGGAAACTAAAGGAAACTGAGAGCAACACTGAAGCTTCGGGTTTCAAATTCCTTTTCCATGAGTCGTTCTGTTCAACTTGATGTAAATGACTTGGGGGGGTCAAAAGGCAGGTCCCTGCCCCCTGACAATATTTCAGGAGCTCACTATCTAAGGTGGCTGTCAGTGGTGTATCGGAAAGACCTGTACTCACCTGTCTTTCTTGTCAGGTGTTATGAGGGAGACTCCTGAATCTGCAGACGAGACACAAGCTAGGTGACGGAGGCAGAGGAACTTTCTCTCTGAGCATCTCTCACAACCTGGCGGAGTGGTCCTCACCTGGGCATGTGATTACTGGGGTAAAAGCAGCACTCCTGTAGTGGGGCCGGGATTTCAGGTACCTTCCGCGTTGTCTTCATTACCCTTAATCCTAATAGAAACCCTTCAAGGGAGGACTTACACCCTCATCGTTTCAAAGATGAGGAAACAAAAGCCATGAGAAGCTTTCACTGATGCTGGGTCCCAAGGAGGCCCAGGTAGGTGATGGAAACCCCATCAGGTTTCCCCCTCTTCCTTCCTCGTCTCTAAGGGCGGGTGTGCACCAGAATCGTCTGCCATTGGGTTTCTTGTGCAGAATTTCTATTACCGTTAACTTGGCTGCAGTGTAGTAATTTATTAAGATCCGTAGCACCAGATGTTGCAGGGAGACCAAGAGGGAAACGGACCGTGTGCCAAGACACTGACTCTGAGCTACAAACGACTAGCCTTCGAGGAGCCCGGCTGTTCTCAGCACTTCAGCGTCGACCAAGCAGTCATGTCTGAGGACCTGATCCTATTTTCAGTTACGGGGATACAAGAGTATGGACAAAACCTAGTTTTGGCTTTGAAATGAAATATGCCTGGAAAATTGAACATAGTGTTGTAACGATCTTATTCAAGGCATAAGTTTAGAATTATCATTAAAAAAGAAGAAAATAATTTGTTTAGGCTACTTCTATTGAGGTTTTAGCTGTGGAGGCATAAATATTTGTTGTTTGGTCCCTTGGTTTATTTTTTCTTTGCGTCTTTGACCAAATAGAATGGCACGAAAAGTTACCAGGATGTACACTGAAATAAAGTCTATGTAAATATTCAACTCAGAGAGCTTTGACTAGAAATAAGTCTGAGAGTTCTCACACATGTCAAAACCATGGGGTTGGGGCTTCCCTGGTGGCGCAGTGGTTGAGAGTCCGCCTGCCGATGCAGGGGACGCGGGTTCGTGCCCCGGTCTGGGAAGATCCCACGTGCCGTGGAGCAGCAGGGCCCGTGAGCCATGGCCGCTGAGCCTGCGCATCCGGAGCCTGTGCTCCGCAACGGGAGAGGCCACAACAGTGAGAGGCCCCCGTACCGAAAAACACCAAAAACAAAGACCATAGGGATGGACACAATTTCTTTTTACTACAGTCTTGGGCCCACCAAAGCCTCTTTATTGTCTGAACCAAGGGCCCCCGCTCGTAACTGAGGTCTGTGCTCACCCCTGATGTGTGCTCACCATCATCTAGATTTCTCACCATGGGACTTCGAGTCATACATGGATGGGAACTCCAGCTCCATGGTCCCTACCCACCCGGGTCCTCATTCTTCTGAAAGTCTTTTCCTGACCTTCAAATAGGGATCATAGTATTTGCCTCATCAGGGTTCGTGAAGGTTAACGGATAGTTTTAAAATATAAGATTGCATATGTAAACACAAGGTGCAACGCCAGCAGTTAGTAGGCTCACAGTAAGTGCCTTACCTCCTTCCGTCTTTCTAGTTAACAGAGATTATAATAAATATATCTTCTCCTGCACCCTGCAGGATTCTCTACCTTGGGTTTATCCCAAACAACATCTCAGGGTCCTTTTTACAAAAGGCTTGCATAAGCCTTTTCAGATGCTGCTTCTACCCCAAGTGATTTCCACTAATTTGGTTCCTGGTTTAACATATTGAGAGAGGAGAAATTCTAATCAGTTGTAACATTTATTCTTTGTCCTGCTCTCAGGTAACTAGATTAGTATCGTTAGGATTAAGTTTGCAAAGATATGCCCAATGGGTACGCCCAGAAAGTTCCTACTTCTGTGTGTGTGTGTGTGTGTGTGTGTGTGTGTGAGAAAGAGAGAGAGAGAACAGACTACCTATGTTAAAAAAAAAAAAGGATCTAGATTAGAGTAATAAGTCTCCAGTTCATAAATACCACCTTCCTCTTTTTTAAATCTAAGCGTCCTCATTCCATATTCTTCTGCACACCTACAAAGTCACCAGGTGGGGCGACGGATGTGCTAATTAGCTTGACTGTGGTGAGCGTTTCACAGTGTAGACGTATATCAGAACAACATGCTGTACCTCTCAAACATATACAACTTTTATGTCAGTGATATCTCAAATCTGCTTTAAAAGGCTGTATTCTTCCATTAACAAATGCTAATAACTGTTGAAAAAGATATATTTTATATGCATATCATTTTTGGTGTTTTATGATTTTTCTGGAATTTAGTTCTAACTTTAAAAGAGTCAGTTAGCGGCTTCCAAACTGTCTCATCGTCCTTAATGGGACACATGCAGTCAGTACACCGTTTGAGAAACCAGTCGCTTTGGGGTAGGATCCTCTGGGAAACATCAGGAATAGTTAAGACTGAGCTCCTAGCATTTTCCCGGCACGTTGCAGGCATCCAGGGACAGTTGAGATCATAGCGTCCAGCAAGTCCCAGGGGCACAGCGATCATCGTGTGGCCCCTGCTCCCCCTGCCCAGCTCCCAGCTCGCACACGGCCTCACTGGCCTTCCTGCCTCCGGCCTCTGCTCTTGCAGCATGTTGTCACCCTCTGCTGGGCGGAGGCGCCAACACGAGACCCGGAGCAGGCTCCATTTTGACTTTTACATTCTACAGAACTTGCCACTTAAAGAATGAAGCGCCACGGTTCTTAGTCTGACCCACCAGGTCCCCGATAATCGTCATAATTGTAAAGAGAAATGATGGGCTGCTACATGGGGTTATAAATTCCTCTTACAAATTCCATTTCATGAGAGGGAATATGGTGTCTTGGAAAGCTAGCGTATGCCGACTCTGAAACCACGTGTTGTGTGCCTGGCCCCAGAGCCTGGCCTGTTCATCCCGCAGGGTCTGGGTCCTGCCTGTCCTCAGCCTCACCGCAAAGGTCCTTCTTAGGTTTATGATTCAGCGAAGGTTGACAACGATGCACAGAGCAGGTACGGCTCTTCTGTGCCCTCCTATTTTATCTTCCTGAGAAGTCCTGCCTTGTCCGTTTGTCCAACGCCCACCAGCCCGGCCCTCCCCCCACCCGCGGCCAAGCTCCTCCCCAACACACGGACTGAACCGTCCCCTCTGCGCCTCCTGCACCCTTATCACAGCTCACGGTCACTCTTCCCATATTATACTGACAGGTTTCCTGCCTGCAGCAGACCAAGGGGTCTTCAGGGTCATTGCACATGTGTTTTAAAATGTATTTGTTATTAGTGTCTCAGAATTGAGCATAATTCCTGGCATTATAGGATGCTTTCAGTAAGTGTTTAGTGAATATTATATCTGTATTTTATAGTTTCATAAGCATTTCTACAATATATGATTAAAATGCTTTCCTCTACCCATATGATAGGTATTCATGGTATCGCCATTAGAAGGAAAGATTCATGTCTCTGTTAGTCTTTTCTCCTGGAGGAGGTGCCTTTGTATATGTCCTTAAACGTTGAACCCAATCTTACAGCTTGCGTTTCATTGACAGACTTAGAAATATAGCTAACGTGACTTGGCAATATTTTTAAAAAGGAAAATAAAGCATCCTGTACCATGTATTCTATGCATTCGTGAAATAAATTACATAATGAAAATCCAGAAAGTATTCAAATCTCATCATAGAAATGCATGATCATATATTTATGTCATCGTATAAATATACACATGACTACGTGTTTTTCCACACACACATACATGACATAAAGGAAGAGGATACTGAAACTCAAAATATCTAGTTCAAAGCAAGGCAACACTTGAGATTTCCAGTCTCTAAATAACAATCTGTTTACATATTTAAAAGAAATGCTGACCTGCCTCTAGAAATCACAGGACCATGCCTTTCTTTCAAGATTGGTAACTGATAGCTGTGCTAACATTTTTAAGTTAAATATGTACAAAATATTCTTAATTTTAGATGGTAAGAACTCTGAAAGCTCTGTTGGAAAGGTCAGTTTCCCTTGAGTGATTTAAAAGGATGGCTTTTATTCTTAGGAAGTGTAGAAGGAATGCCCGTGTCACATAGAATCCTAAAATTCTTTAAGGAAATAAAACTGGCAAGATTAAAAACAACAACAAACTTCGCTAAATCCCTCTTTTACTTTCCCACCTCAAATAACAACAAGCGTTTTTAAGCCCATGCTTGCATTAGCCTTGTCAATCACCTGCATTAACTCTCAATATTTTATTTCAAATCTCCTTTGCATGTTTTACAGAACACTGTTCCCATCAGGGTTCCCTAGTCCTGTCACTGCGGCAGGAAAGGAAATAGCGTCCCTAATGCTGCCAGGCTAGAGCAAGAACCTTGGCGTTGTAAGCTCAGGATTCCGAGCGCCTATGTGTTTGCTCTGAGAATCGTGTGGTCATTTTCCTGCAATCTGCTCACGGGTGCCGTGGACACGAGGAGCCATGTACTGACCCCCTGGACCTTCCAGGTTCAGACGTGGCTCCATGAATGCTCCAGCGTTGCAGGGCGAGGCCCTCCTCCCTCGGACACGGCTTGAAAACTCCAAATTAGTGATGCTTCTTCGCTCACTTTTCAAATGTTCAATCCGCGGATTTGGTGACGGAATGTGCTTCTTCTGGAACATAGGCAGAGAATAGTCCTGAAACACGCTATGGAATAGAGGAAACAAGGTCTCAGTGACCTGTGTCACATAAATATGGCTGAGACATCGGGAACACCACTTTATTACCTGCTCCACTGATAGTATGATAACTTCCCAATATGAAATAGTGCCATGTCACGCAAGAAAATTGCTCTTCTGAGCACAGTTTTCTTGTTAACATACTTACCCTGTCCCTCAAATGTCTTGTAACCTTTTGGCTTTGTGGATGAGGAATTAGGTTCTTTGGGATTCGGGTACTACTCACCTGCGGGAAAGAAGCACGTCAGTGTAGACTCGGTGCGGAGGAGACGGTGCTACCTGAGTGTGCAGCATCCTTCGCCTATGAACACCGTTTGGAATAACAGTGTCCCCTCTGCTGATACGCCCACAAAAGTCCCTGCTTTAAAAAATAAAGAACGTTCCTCAGTGCTGGCAATGAGTCAGGCACTGGGGCGGGTCCTTCACGTCTGTGGCCTTACTGGGTCCTCAAGGCTGCCGGGTCCTTACCCCACGAGGACTCCGCCGTGTCGCGTGGCCTGGGCCGGACCGTGGGAGGACTGCGGCACGTGGACCGGGAGAAAGACTTGCTCCCCCTAATTTCCAGGAGTTTGCTTATGACAAGTCTCGGCCCCAGATCCTTCGGGGCTTTCCTTGTTTGTGGTTCATTCACCCTCTTGAATCTGTGGCTCTGGAGCTTTTCAGGCATTATTTTTCGAGAGGCTTCCCCAGACCCTCCAACCATGCTGTCTCGGGGACTCGAGGACCTTCACCTCTCACTGGCCTGCAGTGCCAGAGGTGTGGCTCCATCTTTCCCGTTTCTTTTCCCTGCTGCTCTCCCTGGGAGGCTCTTTCCTTCTTCCTCCAGTTCACACACACTTTCTTCTACCGTTTCTCCTCTTTTCTGAGCTTACTTACCCACTGAGTTTTTTAAATGAATGTTGTATTTTTAGCTGACAGATTCCTTTGGTTCTTCTGTTTCAAGATTCTGGATCTTCCTTGAGTATTCTGTTCGGGGGACCTTCCACCCACGCTGATGCTCGTCACCCTGGGCGGGGGCAGCCTGACCCTCCCCGACACCAGCGCAAGGGAGAGGGCGGGGGGCCCGTTGTGGGCAGGATGGCAGTGTAGTCATAGGTTTTTCTTGCCGTGCTTGGCTGGGTGGAGCGGTTACTGTCTGAAGGCTGTTAGTCCTGCTGGGCTGCCCCTTTGCCAGCCTTTTGGCCGGAAAACAGGCTGCTCTTGGAGCTCGTTCTTTGTCTGCACTTGTTGCATTTCTGGGCTGCGTTCTCTTTTTCTCTAAGTCCGGGACCTCTGAGGCAGAAGGAACACCCAGAGACTTACCACTGAGCCCTCTGGTCCCGACGCCCTAGGCACAGTCTCCGTTCCCTCTGCCTCAGGGCTTCTTCTGTGTGTTTAATGCAGCGGCTGCAGTAGTGAGAGGATCAGGGAATAGTATGTCCAGCTCCAGCTTTCTGGAATCAGAAATCTCCATGCATTTGTTTTAAAAATCATGGCCTGAAAAAAAAAATGAATCCCCATCTCTAAACAAACTAACTCCCCACTAACAACTTGACGTTGTTATACTCATGGTGTAAAGGGACACACACACACACACACACACGTGTGTCTATAATGCATTTGAAACATTTGCCGTCTTCTCGTTACTGAAGATTGCATGTATTCCATATATATTCACCACTTTTCTCTTTTCTTTCATGACCTTCATCCCTAGACTGTCTCAGGACCTCTTCTGAATTAAGAACCCTAGGAGCAGAGTGGAAAGGCATCAGACACAGGACTTTTCCAAAAGAGGCTCTATGTTCTGTCCCACTTCTCCGACTGATTGCTCCCGTTGGGGTGAATAAACTACAAACGGTATTAGCATCTAGGCTGTTCAATTCATGAAAAGAAAAGCTGCAGTTGTGTCTACTTTCATACAGCAAAGAAATCAAATTGAGCATTTTCACTAAGTGGAATTCTCTGGAAATTAAAGAAGTGGTCGCAGCCCCCTGGGTGGTTTTCCACAGCGCCTGTGGAGAAAAGGAAGGCCAGCTCTCTTCCCCTGGAACGCGGGGACTTATGAGGAGGGACAGAGCTAGAGAGAAAGACACCTCTAATGTCATGATATCCATTTCCATTAGGCAAATAAACACCGCAAATCATTCCGATGATACAGGTGCTCAAAGACATTTGTCTGCGTGTGTCAGAGTTATGAGCATCTAAAGTTTGGGGAGCAGACCTCCAACTCGGTGTCTGTAGGATTGCGGGTGAATTTGATTCTTCAGCTTTTCCTAATGAGAAATCCCTGAGTTGGAAGCAGAAAGGCAAATAACTGATTATAAGTGCAATGAAAGTCTCTTGGATTTACATATACATTTACTTGTATCCTGTCACATTTTCTTAACCTCTCAACCTCCACGCAATATATAAATGAACTTGTCTGGAATTGTTTTTTCCCCCAAATTGCAGCCTATATTTCTGCAGCACTGATGCAATTATGTCACCTCGATTGCCTTGCAGGGAGGAAGAAAAAAAAGCACAAAGCAAAACTTTGTGTATCAAGAAAATAAAGCCTGGAGAATTACCTGTGACACACACCAACACAAAGACAGCTCCGCTTCTCCAGAAAGTGGACAGAATAAAAGTAGACAGTTTCTATTAACAATAACAAGACAAAATACAGAGGCCCTTTATCTCTTAAAATGTAAATTTATACAAGGATTCATGCTGCCCTGCTGTAAATATCAAATACCCCTTAAGACCGTAGAACAAGAATGAATTGATTTTCTTCCCAGCCTCGACCATCTGCAGATTCTCATAGCTTGGCATTATATCAATGCTAAATTAAAAATCCTACCCTCGAAAACCATACGGGAGATTTGTGAGGTTCAAGCTGTTTATTCTTTAAATTATATGATTGATTTTCTATGTTCATATCTACTCTATCTGAATCATTTTTCAAGTTTATTCAATTGATTTCCTCGTGTTATGTGTTGCTCCCTCAGTAACCTTTCTTTAGTGCATATCAGCTTTATATCTGTTCTCATTTACATTTATAGGCCGAGAGCAGCTGAAAGTATATTGATTTTCTTCCAGCACTTTGGTATACAATCCCTAGTTATTTGTGATGAATGCTTTTTCTCATTTATGGTATTAAAGTTTCTGAGAGGAAACCTAATTCGATTTGCATTCATTTGGGTCATCTGCCCTTCAGAGATGCCTGGCGCTGCGAGCGGGTGGTGACAAAATTCATAACGTAGCACAGCTGAAGCCAGGGACACAGCCAGGGTGCAGGGGGACCTGCTTTGGGGAACCTATTCCACTCCTGTGTCGTCAACCCCCTTATGTCATTTCATAATTTTTATTAACAGCTTTGAACCAGTGAATGTGTCTTAGTCATTCAACTCTCATTCTGAGACACCATTTGATATCCACTGTCAGTGACATCACCGGATGGCTCGCGTGGCAAACGCTGTGTAATTAATAAATAGACAATCCGGAGCATTCTTCCTTACACAGCATTCAAAGTCTCAATCTTCTCTTCACTTAAAAAAGAGAGAGAGAGAAAGAGGGAGAATTAAAGGAGAAAGAAAGCAAGCCACAAATAAATAAGACGCCCGGGTTCTGTAAGCTTAAAGGTTAAACGTGGATGATTTTGTATTTGTCCAGTAAATCAGTTTCTTAGAATGCCTGGCTAAGTCCAATAGATTAGCTAATGTCTGTGTACACACAATATCTGTTAGTCTAATAAAGGTCTCACACTGCTCCATTTGTATCCAGCTTGTGACAAGTCCACGGGCCCAACCTCGAAGGAGCCTCAGGCCCCGTTTCGGGCTGCCCCCCTCGAATTGGAGATTGGAGTGCCCAGAGGGTCAGTCCCCACCTGCCCAGGTTGTCTAAAAATGCAGATGTGTGGTTTCATTAGCAACATGTGAATAATCTACTAGGGAGACGTTTTACTGCACTTGTCCATCTTTTAAAAAAGGGCCAGTTTTACATTTATCTGACACTAAAACCAAACAATCCATGTGAACAACTCTCTTCACTTGAAAGTCACCTATTTCTCTTTGTTTCAGCCAAAGGTGCCCCTCTCAAAGGGCCCCAAATTGTACACTGTTGATTAAAAATGAGTACCTGACTTTAAGAGGCTGTGTTTATTTTCATGGATTTCCCATTTTGGTATAAAGAGCTGTCCACGACCTTGATTTTCATTTAAATGTGTAAACAAGGGTGGATACTTTCGAGGTAGAATCTGCTGCTCTCTGATACACTAAGTAGGAAATGGGCTCTTTCTTAAAATTTACTTTTTCCGATGACCTTGGCCAAACAAAGAGAATTCACATCTTATAGTTAAAAGTAAAGCCACTGAAATGTGTATATAGGAAATTTGAAGAAAGTGCACAGGGAATTTATAAACTTTGATTTCCGTCTCAAGTACAATGAGATCAGAAATACGTTCATTACAAGGGAAAGGATATTCGCTCCCTTGTCTACTTGAAAAGGAGCTTCAATAGTTTGTTTCCTACCCACCGTGTCTTTAACTGTTTAATTTTAAAAATACGTGGTCTGTGTTACCAGGGCTCTCAGGGTGAGAAGGTGGGCGACAGGGCTGTCGCTGAGCAGCCCCTCCCAGTCTCTGCTAGGAGGTGGGGCTGGCGGATGGAGAGGGGCGACCCCCAGGGAGAGAGTTCAGATCTGGGGAGACAGGCGTGGGCTCTGGTCCTCACTCCACAGGTCCAATGTCACCTCAGCTGAGAAACTGAGCACTTAGCCTCTGAGATACACTTTTCTCACTGAACGTGAGAAGGCTGAGTCTGATGACATGGGGGTCGTTTTCATGCCGATGCTCCATGATGCTCTGCACAGACGTCACACGCTGTATGCGCACAAGGACCCCACTCCCAGTCCGTGGGATCTGGTGGCGAGTTCGTTGCGTGTGTAAGCCCTGCCCAGAGCGTCCAGCAGGTAGCATGGCCAGCCTTTACTGAGAGCTCCATGGGCCTCAGCTTTGTCCTAAACATCATGGCTGTATGACCCTTAAAGTGGATCAACCCCAACACTGAAGCTCTATTATCGGTGAGGGACCAGGAGGTCTCTGGAAGTAAGGATAGTAAGGAACTAAGCCTGTCGTAAATGTATAATAAGGTGTCAATAAATCACACATTTTCGAGAGGTAGTGTGGGCTCCTCTCTCAGAGAAGTTCTTTGGGTTCCAGGCTATTGGATCCAAGAGCCTTTCCTTGTGTCTGACCTCCCATCCCCGCCCTTATTTAAACTTCTTGACTTGCTTATCCTCCATGACCTGCCTGGATGACCTCCTCCCCGGGGGGTCCTAAGTTTCCCAGCAGGACAGCACGTCCAGGTCAACAATGAGGATGCCCCACACCTGCATCCTGCCTTTGTCCTGTCTGGAATCAGCATCCTCACCCCCAGTCCAGTTTCCAACAGAGGACACGACCCATCCTCCTCAGAATTTCTACAACAGACTTTCATTCACTTATGAGAGTATATTCTAGGTCAGTGGTTTTCCACCCGAAATGAGGGTGGAGGTCTTTGGAGAATGCTGTGTTATTATCTGGAAAGCGTAACAGATGTATGTGATATAGGCCAATGGGTGACTCTTCTGATCTTGTTGAGGTGGCAATATTCATAATCAATAACTGATTTCCTTCAGTTGAGGAATGGCTATTTTTATTAAGTTATAATTAGTGTACAATAAAATTCACATATATTAATTGTTCAGTTTAATGAGCTCGGCAGTTGTAATCACCTGTGAAATCATCATGGAGAGATGATGGAACATTTCCAACACCTAGAAAGTTCCCTACAATTGTTTTTAATCAATTCCCTTTCCCACTCTGAGCAACCACTAAGGAACTATCTCTTGACTGTGTTCTATCCGTGTCATATGTAGGAAAGTTGTCATGGAGCCCTTTAGGCACACACACATGCAGTCAAGTTCATGTTTGCATTCCCACCAACTTCATCAGAAGGAGCACGAGATCCATCTGGAAATGCATGGTTGACCCCCGACCTCTGCTTCAAAGAAAGTTAAGATTTTCATTCTCTTTTTCCATCATTATTTACCTCAGAAGCTGGTGTCCACTCAATAGTCTGTGCGAGACACCAAGAAATCATCTGTGCACCTCGGTCTTCCTCACCTTAAAATCCAGCCAGCTACCAGTTTCTACCAGTTTGTCTTCTTAATTATTTCTGACTCTCTCTCCAGCCTCCTATGCCCATGCTCACTAACCCAGGCCAAGTGCCTCTTATCTGAATAAGGTGAAATGCAATTTTCACTTGACTTCCAGGAAAAAAAATCTCTCATAGTTTTCCTACAGGACACTCACTGATGGCTCATTTCTTTTTTTCTTTTGCTGCTGGATCTGCCCACTTTTGCCAACCTCAGAGTCAGGTATTGGGCCCCCCTCCCTGAAGTAAACAGATCTCAGCTCATAGTGACTTGTCCCTGCTTGATCTCCCACCTGGGTTCCAAACGCCAACAGCCGACTTGCGGTTAACAGTCCTACTTGGTGCTCGACATGTCTCTCAGATACAACACATCCTAAATGGCCAATTCCATGCCCTTCCCAACCTCCTTCTAACCCAGCTTTTCCAATTCAGAAAAGGGCATCACCTTCCAGTTAATATTCATACCTCATACCTCAGAATCATCATCAGTTCCCATATGTGTCCACTTCCTCCTATGCCCCTGAACAAGCATCTTCAGCTTGGAATAGACCTGACTCTCTCCTCCTCCCCAGGCCTCCACCCCATGCAAGCCCCCTCTTCTTTGGTGGCCACCTGTCGACTGGCCTGCCTCCACTCCTGTCCCTCCAATACCCACCCCAGAATCTCTCTCCACACACTGATCAATTGATTTCTCTGCTCAAAATACCCCAATTGTGGTCCATCTCCTGAGAATAGGATCCATGCCTTTTAGGTATTCTGGGCAGATGGTAGTCAAGGCAGCATAATTTTTAATCTCCCCAAATTCACTGCTGAACAGGAGCATCTAGGAGAGACTAGAGAGCAAAAGCCAAAGCCATGAGCATTCATAGTGAAGCTCCAGCGCCATGTGAGTTTGTAAATCCCATCATCAGAGAGTGGAGAACAACAACCATGTCTGGGTGGTGGCCCACGTTCTGTCTGTGAGGGAGCAGGAGGACCTGTAGAAACATCTGATGGGCCACATTAGCCAACTGAACTCCACAGAAACCACAGCAACTGGAGAGGAGCAGCAGAAACTGGGAAGGTGTAGCCAGGTGACTAGCCCACGAAGAAGGGTGTGTATCTAGTGGGAAGCAGCCACATAGCACAGGGAGATCAGCTCGGTGCTTTGTGTCCACCTAGAGGGGTGGGATAGGGAGGGTGGGAGACGCAAAAGGGAAGAGATATGGGGATATATGTTTATGTATAGCTGATTCACTTTGTTATACAGCAGAAGCTAACACACCATTGTAAAGCAATTATACTCCAATAAAGATGTTAAAAAAAAGAAGGGTTTGTGGGGAAGTTTATGAGACTGGAATAGCCAAGGCTTCATGAACTCCAAAAACTATCCAACTCAGTATCTCTTCTAGGACAGGACGCTATAGTCAGGGTGAGTTTCTGGGCACAGGATCCAAATTTAGTGGGACAGGGGAAATGGAGACTAATAAAAGAAAATGTCCAGGTACAGTGGCAGGGGCAGCCAGGAGACCTCAGAAAGCAGCGACCATGCTTTGAAGGCTACACACAAAGGGCAGCCGAGGGAGCTCCCTGAAGCCATGAGTCAAACATTGAAGGACACCTTTCCTGAAGGTTCAACCAAGCGAATTTCACATAAAAACGCACAACAAAAAAGTACACAGTCGGGTTTCCCTGGTGGTGCAGTGGTTGAGAGTCTGCCTGCCAGTGCAGGGGACGCAGGTTCGTGCCCCGGTCCGGGAATATCACACATGCCGCAGAGCGGCTGGGCCCGTGAGCCATGGCTGCTGAGCCTGCGCGTCCGGAGCCTGTGCTCCGCAACAGAAGAGGCCAAAACAGTGAGAGGCCCACGTACCGCAAAGAAAAAAAAAATATAGAGTCAACTTTCCCACCAAGTTATGATAAGATAAAGAAAAAAGACAACATAGTTGTAGATAATAAACACAAAGCCAGGAAAACATGCCAAAGAGACATACAAAAGTATGACCTACTATCTCAGAACAAGGCAGAACATGTTAAGAAAATGATGCAAGTGAAAGAACAACCTATATTGATATCGTAACCAAAAAACCCTAGAAATAAAGTGATATAACTTAATAGAAAGAAAAAATAAGATAAATATCGCTTTAGAATTGAATACTAAGCTAGAATGAACACAGAAGCAAAGAAGAAGAGAAAATGTCTTGTGAGAATAGAGAATGAAAATGAGCAAAGTCAAAAAAGTGAAGAGACGAAAAGGAAAAAAGAAAAAGGGGCCAATATTGAGAGAAAAAGAAAAATTTCTAACACATGTATAATAGGAGTCCATAAAGAGGGAAATCAGAGCAAACAAACAAGGAAATACTGAAGTCTATAATTCAAGAAAACTCTCCTGAAATAATCATTATTTTTAAAAGATTTGAAACTACATATTGAAACTACAGATGTATCTGAAAATATTAATCTAGAAAGCCCAGCATTATGACTCATTCAAGTCAAAGAAAAAAGAAATCAGTTGGGAATTGAAGCCAAAAGACCAAGTGCATTATAAAGGAAAAAGTAGATTTTCATGAAATTTTAACAGCAAGGCTTATGCTACAAAAACAAATGGAGTAACACATTTAAGAAAATCAAGGAAAAGAATGTGAATCAGGAACTTTCATCTATTCAAATTTACTTTTGAATATAAAGCCCACAGAAAAATGCTAATCAACATACACAAAAACCAGGAATATTGTTTTCATCAATCCTTTCTGGGGGATCTATTGGAAAATGAGTTTCAGATTATTAAGATGGCTGGAAAGACATTGACACAAGTGTTGGTGGTGAGCACTAAATACATAACTATTTGTTGAAGGGAAACTGAATGGGCATTAAAAGGAATAGCTACAGGCTCTGACAATGCAGATGTGGGAAGGCTAAAAAAAATGGATGGAGAATGGGACATAGGCTGTATAACGCCAGGTGGGTATAATTTTGAGACTTACATGTACAATGTGGACAAAAAGAAAATGAGTAACTATGGAAAATTCTAGCTCTATCATCTCTAGCTCTATCACCTCAGGAGGCAGGAGATACAAATGTAAGATAAAAGGGGTTGAGTTAAAACTCTTTATCCCAAATTTGAAATGGTAATGCCTAGAAACAATCACTGATACAATGGACAGATTTGGGGTTCGAAATACGATTTCCCACAGAGAGGAACGAGAGCTTCTTGGAAGTCACTAGTTATACCATACAGCAAGGAACTAAAAAAGATTACTACGGTGTGTACAAAGAATGTAGGGTCCTACTAGCTAATGTAGGGGAAGGACAATTAGAATTTCTATAATGATGGGCAATTGATTGAAACCCATCTGATATGTTTACATCTGTATGTTTAAAATAAAACTTAAGAAAAAAGGTCACTGTGGTGGGCAGAATAATGGTCCACAAATAGGTTCATGTCTCAGTCGCCAGAACCTGTGACTCTCTGACCTTGTACGTCCAAAGGGACTCTCCACATGTGATGGGGCTGAGGGTCTCAAGATTATCTGGGTGCTCCTGAGGTCATCACAAGGATCTTCCCGAGAGGGAAGGAGGAGGGTCAGAGATACAGAGAGAGAAGATGTGAGGGCAGAAGCAGAGTCGGGGAGGAGGGAAGATGTTCTGCTCACCTTGAAGATGTATGAAGGAGCCAGGATCCAAGCACCTGCAGCAGCTGGAAAGACAGAGGAATGGATTTTCCCCGGAGGCTCCAGAAGGAACCCAGCCCGTGGACCCATTTCAGGCTTCTCACAACAAAACTGAGGGATGATAAATGTGTGTTGCTTTTATTTTTTTCTTCAGAATTCCAACGTTTTTTTTATTTTTGTTTTATATTGGAGTATACAGTTGATTTACAAAAATGTGTGTTGCTTTAAGCCACAAAAGTTTGTAGTAATTTATTATGGCAATGATAGGAAACTAATTCAGTCCTTTTGGAGGACAATATGAAAAAACTGATTACCCCGAAAAGAGGTAAATGAAAACTAAGAATGAAGCATTTATGATGCCTTTCCTACATGAACAGTATCACTGGTTATCTAAAGAGTAGATGCACATCAGTGCCTCTTTATGGACGTATTCAACCGAATACACGGAAAAAGTGAAATGTTAGGGGATCATCATTTCACAATCCCCAGCAGATTAATGGATACAGTCACCAAGCTCCAACAGCTGCTAATGTCACAAAAAGAAGAAAGGAAATGCCGCCACTATTAGTCTTGCAGAAACAAAACAAAACAACAGAAAACAAAGAAAACAACAAACCCCGCCCCTTATTAATTCTATGTAAATGTCAGCTTACAGGAAATAGAACACTCTAAATCCCACCGTTAAGAAGCAATTGGCACCCAGACTTCTCAGGAAATTAATTGTAAGAGAAACAGAGGATGAAAATATATTGTTTAGAGACTAAAGTCGTATTTTTAAAAACTAGCAAAAATGAAAAAACTGTTTAGGAATGCTTCTTTAAATGATAAAACACTGAAGAAACACCAAGGAGAGATTACTCTAAAAATTAAGATGCTGGGGCTTCCCTCGTGGCGCAGCGGTTGAGAGTCCGCCTGCCGATGCAGGGGACACGGGTTTGTGCCCCAGTCCAGGAGGATCCC